>NC_050609.1:6969696-7272727 GCF_014743375.2 Drosophila subpulchrella | reverse complement strand
CGGCAGGAATTGTCGTCCTGCTTGACTTGCATCCGATTCGATTCGAGTCACAGCTGCAGATTAGCCCGGCATTTAGCACCGGACAGGCTGCAGGATAAAGGACACAGGTTGAAGGATTCAGGATGCAGAAGGCAGGCGGCAGCTGCTCAACTCGATCAATCGAGCGGCAGCAAGGCGGCAAATGAAGCGTGTTCGGCTTCTGGGCAAAGATGATGTTGGCCTGGCCCTGATGGCCCTGACTTCGGCTGGAGGAGTGGCAAAATTACTTACAAACAAATAGGTATAAGTGGAAAGTTTCCCAACAATTTTTCTCAGCGCCGCCCGTCTCTCAGCTCGCTGCTGCCACATGTAAGCCTTGGCGGCAAAGGCAAAAGTCGTTAAAAGTTTATGAAAGTCAAACAGAGGAACGTGCTGAATGGAGGAGCCAGCAGGAGGAGACCGGGCAAAAAGAATGAAGACCAGAAATTTTTATAAAATAACTAAGCGCAACGAAACGTGGCCCGTTGGTCAGTGGCGAATGGCGAAAGGCGAATGCCGAGTTCCACCCGGGCAGCCAGTCATGTCGATGTCCATGTCCCTGCTGATTATGTTCTTCATCCCAGTCAGCAGCTCGGACAAACAATTTTCAGAGTTTTCCACTGCTCTCGTCTCAGGCGAGACGATGTTCACTATTTGCCAGCTCCCAGCAGCCTGGAAAATTATCTCATTTTGGAGGAAGAAATTTTAAAATTTCGTCGCGTATTTTTGAGACTCTGTCTATGCTTGACAATAAAACTCTAAGATATTATTTATTTTCGAAAGCATAAGCTTAAATTATTTAGAAAAATATTCACGGGTCTTTAAGTGTAAGGAATACTATTTAAATTATTTATTTCATAAACTGGAAGTGCTTTAGATTAATCGATAGATAGATAGATAGATACATAAATAGACAGTTAAATATATATATAGATATATAGATAAATAGATAGATAGAAGACAGATAGATAGGTAGATAGATAGATGATAGGTAAATAGATAGAAAATTATATCGATAGATAGATATCATCCAAATAACAAAACGCTTAATTGATAAGTCATTGTCAAATAAACTGAAATATTTTTAATACCTATGAAGTTTAACCCTATTAAAATCCATTGCCCTAACATTATTGACATTATGTCACAGCTAAAGTACTACCAAACTGCATAAAAAATCTACTTCTCAATCCTCACATTTTCAATTCAAGGTAATTTGAAAGTCGCCACTATTTGAGTGGAGTTTTTCCTGATTTGCGTGGAAATGTTTGCAATTTTTTATAGAGCGCCGCAAATGCTGGCCATGGCCCGATGGCAAACAACAATGACTCGTTGGGGGCTTGAGTACGTTGTCAAGCGCCATTTTCCGCTCGCAAAATGATTTGATGGCAGCCGTGCTTCCGCCTCAAGTCGTCCTCGTCTTGGCCGTTTCCGGATGCGGATGCGGATCCGGATGCGGAACCGAACCCCCAATCCGCAATCTCCCCCCTAATCCACATCCACTTCTCCGTTCCGCGCTACTTGCGCTGCATGCCATAATCTTTCATATTGTGCGGCTGCCATGTCAGTTTTTTGCATTATACATAGTATATATATATCTCCCCGAACGGTCAGGGATGAGTTGTGAGGATGGAGATTGAGTTGGAGCCGCAGAGCCCAGCATTATCAATTTGTGCGCCCAACTTTGTATTTAACTTTTGGCTTTCCACTTTCTTGGCCATCAAGTTGCCTCAGGTGGCGCCCATCCTCCGCCGGAGATCGATGTCCATGTCCCCACCTGGATTCTGGCTGGTGGCCTCTCCGGCCCTCGAGGGCCGCACCCATTTTAATTTAAACTGTCAAAGCCGTGCGTCGAAATCATAAATTTTATTAAGCGCAGCCGAGCGGCCATTTTGGATGTGGATGTGGGAGAAGAGACCCTTCTTTGGGGCATCCTGGTATCCGTTTCCGAATCCGGCGACTCATCCCGGCCCACGGCCCTCATCTATTAGCCGGACTGCACGGTTTAATAAAAAAGTTTCGGCGTCGCTTAAGTGGGTTGGACAAAGGGCGCTGAGCGGGCGCCGAGGTTGTGGTTAATACACAAGTATGTATAGGTATATATATCCCGGGGTTTCCAGAGGTGAGTGTGTCCCGAACCCCGTACACCCCACTTTTTGTAAACTTTTTTAATGCAGCCATTTCGGGAAGGGGAAAAGGATGTGGGTTCTGGAAGTTCGGCTGCCATCTAATAGAGTCGTAATAACTTCATCATTATTGACGCATAAAACAAAATTTATTTATGCTCGCCGGGCCGCTTTCCGCTCTTGCTTATGCTTTTGCTTTGCTTCTGCTTCGGCGTTTGCTTTTGCTTTTGCTTTAATGCAATACAGACAGCACACAAAATAAATGCTTTTATGGGCGTGTGAGGGGCGTCCCTGCGTGGGCGGGTATAGGCCGGATTTTATGGAATATTTTTTGGAGAATTTCGTTTTTTTTATTCCGTTGCGCATTTAATGAACTATGATGAGGGTCGTTCGACCCTCACCAGTTCCCATGGCATCAGAATCAGCACCCTTTTCGATTTTATTGAACTTTTTTTATTAACTTTCGCATCAGTCGCAATTTATTGCCCTTTTTGCGATGGCAAAGAAAAGGGGAGGATCCTGCTCGTCTTAATGATAATTTCTTAGCATTTGAAGAGACCCGAAAATGTCTTGTAATTGCAGAGGAGCAGTGGGGAAATTGTGGGGTATATTTATGCATATTTGTGGCGTGTGGGCGTGCCACACACCGAAATTTATATATGAAAATATATGTAAAAGCATAAATTTACAGGTGAAAATCCCACCAGAACAGGGCAGAAACGAAACAAAACCCCAACAAGACAAACTTAACTAACTGTGAAATTTCTTATTGTGATTGCGTTTGTCATTGCGTTAGTTTACAACTCTGCACAGGTGTATGAAGTACAGGTGTTCAGCCACCAACCACCACCCACCACCCATGTGACACCCAAGCAACCACCCACACTCACATGACAAGCGTCGCCTGCCACAACTTTCCATGGAATTTCAAAGACATTGACTGCACATCTCTAAGTTATGAAAATCTGTGCGAGAATTCTCTTAGCTAAAGCGCATTGAACTGTGCAAATTGCGAGCAATTTAATTTTTTCTCGCTCTCCGAAGGAATCAGCTAGCTGGGATGCCGTGTCCCGTGTCCCGTGTCCCGTGTCCCGTATCCCCCACCCGTATCCCTCATCCCGTAACCCGTATTCCGTATCCGTATCCTGGCTACATCCCATTGGCCCACCTCTCACGCAGTTGCCCCGCGGGAGGTTGCGAAAACTTTGCGTAATACCAAAAAGTGCTGGCAGCACATTTCGAGTGCAAACTTTATATTAGAGTTGAAGTGCCACACACACTCGCATCGCACACACACCGACACACACTCTGCCACACTGCCATACTCCGGCAAGTAAGTAGAAAAGTGGCAAAAGTGCAAGTACGTGGCTTGGCTTGCCTTGGGGTGGAGCCCCTTTTCCCTTTCCAGGAACCCTCTTCCCAAAAAAAACCCAAACGACGCCCTTTCGCGACCCCTCGCGTTATTTATGAGTTGCGTATGCTATAACGAACTGCAGCAGGGGCAGCCACTGCACACCGAAAGAAATCAGATCCTAAGTAGTGATCGATGGGCTATCATTTCGTTTGCAGAGCAAAATTTGATAATACACTTGGAATAATGTTTAGGGTAAAACCAGCCAAAGCGTTTGGAATGCTACAAATGATTATTAAGATTATTTAAATAACTTAAGCTAATAGTTTTAAAATAAAAGTGGAACTTACACAATCCAATTCACCAGGATTAACTAATAAAGGTATCTGAATGTATGCAGTGAAAAAGAAATCGTTAAGAAATCTCAAAAAATATTGTTGCATACTTTAAGACATCTGTTCAAATCTTACAATAGTAGTTCGAAAATACAGCTTGAGCTTACACAAGACATTTTTAAAACCATTTGGGAAGGTTTTACATAAGAAAGGTGTCTAAAAGTATGCAGTGTTTCGATGTTAGGAAATCGAAGATTTTTGTTGCCTACTTTTAGACATATTTTAAAATTCTAGTGATTATCAGTGACATCCTCCATTGCAATTAAATTTCTTTGAATATTTTATAGAACTCTAATTTCTTTGAGTGCCTCAAAGGCAACAGCACAAAAGGGCAGCAGCACAAAGCAATGCCCCAATATGACAACGACAACTGCGAGATGCTGTTGGCTGGAGAGTCCTGCAGCCGGAGGACCAGTGCTCGCAATTACAGAGCACAAGTCATCGACTTGCGCAAAGTTCAGCCAACTTATGATACTCGGTAACAGCGATTCCAGCGCATTCTTCTTGCATTCTTCCAATTTTTTCCCCTTTTTTGCATACTTTTCCGGTAATTCGAAAATATTGCGAGTTTCCCCTTAGCTGCATTTCACTCTCGCGAATCGCAGGTAGTTGTCACGGAAACTGCCACCTGCTGACACCACCCACATGCGTTTTAAAGGCCACTGCTAACCAGTGGGCCGGGGCGATGAAGTTGCCTTTGCACCTACTTTTGCTGCGGGACGCCCCCTTTTTTGGTCCTTTTGGTCCTTTGACACGCTAGCTCGCGTTTTAAAGGAATTAATACACTTTCAGCCATTTGCCGCCCAGCGCTTTTACCTTATTGCCCTCTCGTTTGCCTTTGTAGAACTCGCCCCTCCAGTATTTGGAACACATGTATTAAAAAAGTATTTAAAATAGACTGCACAAAATTTTGAAGTTTAAAAAAGTGTATTCAATGAATTTGTATAGGCACCCTTGATTTTTCACTTTTTAAAATATGTTTTGAACACATAAATATATATATATTTAATACAAATAGTTTTAATATTTCTGATTTGGAAAAAATAGGTGTTCTTTTAGTATAAACCTATATAATTCAAAAGGAAAGGAAACAAAAACTTTAAAAACTTAAAAAACATATATTTTTTTTGTTTAAAAATTTTTTAAGTGATCTAACAGCTAGCATAATGAGTTTTTTACACCAATTCACTTCTGTGTGGTAACGTTTTTATTCCCACCGTTCGTGTTGCCTTTCTGCCCAACGATTTGGTTGCGGAACGTGCAAGTTTAATAGCATAATTTCAGATTTATTTTTCGTTCAACTGCCATCGGTGCTGGCAGTCCCCTCCCCAAAAAGAGAACCCCCTGTCATCGTCACTGGGACGCCGCTGGCTGTTTCCTTAATGGGCCAGAACAAACCGTTAGCTACTTGCCATAATAATAACGGGTTGCGGGCGAGTCAATAAAAATAAAAATGAATTTGCAAAATTGTGCGCATTTAATGAGTTTCACATGTGCGTTCTTAATTAATAACAAAGCACGCTCGCCCACACCATCGGAACATCGAAACATATAGCATATAGGATGTAGCATATAGCTCTGCAGACCCACAAGGCAGCAGGATACGGCTTTGGTTTATTAAAATAATTTCCCCGGGTGATTGTGCAGTACATTTGCATTGTATATATGCACTTTATGCACCCGAAATGCCCGTCGGAAGCCAAATATTTCGCCAAACTAATGACGACCGCAGTGTTCACATGCCAATATTGGATTACTCGGTCTAATTAGGAGTCAACTGAATATCCAATATCGGTTAATTCTATTTGATCCCCCTAACATTCCCAAGTCGCTAGCATAAAATCAAAACAAATTTAATCATGTTAATATAATTACTAAAAATTAAGCCATAATCTGGGGAGTCGAGGCGAAACACCTGCCAGCCAGCATGGCAAATGGCAAACAACAAACGGCAGCTGGTTAAGGATAAGGGCAGGTCCTTGGGAAGGGGATACTCACGGCACATAACACCAAAACGACCCAAATTATTTTTAATTCCCCGCAGGATAAGCTCGCGCGAACGAAATGAGCAGGCCGCCTCCTGCGACTCCAGAGGCCTTTGCTTGGCTGCAATTTATCCTGCGTGCTGCGCATATTAACGAAATGATTATGGAATTCATAATTACGCACACACCATGTTGGTCCCGGTGTGTATTGTAAAATGCGTCAACACATTTGCCAGCCGGCGGCACTGGGCACAGGACCCCACAGGAGTCCCGAGGTCGTCAGACAATGGGTTTGGGTTTTGAGCTGCGAACTGTGAGCCCTTTGCCCAGGCAGCCCACATGGCGCATACGCAATTTCCACCAGCCATCCTTGGCTGCTCAAATATTTGACGCATACAGCATACGGCATACAACGCGTGATTAAATTAAATGCCGGTCCACATCGATTCGATGGCAGCACAGGCGACACAACTAATTAAAAACGCCCAACAATGCGACGTGACCGGGACCGTGAGAGGAATTCGTTGTGCCCAAAATTGTTGTTCGATTTCCAATCGAGGTCGTTGGCCCATCTGAATTTGACCAATGTCCAAATATAACTATGTGTGCGCGTAATGAACTCGGGCTGTCCGCATAATGCGATTATTGTTCGTATCTGGCATATCTGGGCTGTGTGGCTAATTCAATAAATTGCAATTCCAGGCTGTTCGGCTGTTGGCTGTTAACCCGCCCCACGGGTATTTTAGATGCCAAATCAAATGCACTTAACTAAACTAAACGCGATTCTCCACCCGCTGCGCTGCAAAGTAGGCAACAATTTGCTCACAGCATAAATTTCGCCTGAGTGGAAAAGGGAAATTGTTAAAAGGGACCAGAAAAACCAAGGAAAATGGTTTTGCCCCACCCCGACCCTTTAAACTGAAACTGAAAACTTTTTTAAGTTAATTGAAATTCAACCAGGGCTAAATGGGTATGGACCAGGCAAATACCACTCACCAGGAAGTAGAGTGGACCATATACACCAGTCCAATATCCCCAAAAATGTAACCCAAAAAAGGTTGCAACTTTAGTTTTCGTTTGATCAGAACTGGGATTGCTGCTGCCAGAATATTTATATCCGTGCGTAGGCCTCCTCGAAGGCTGGACTTGTTGAATGGCCCACGAATGTATGCAGCGAACCACACCCCACAGCCGACGAGCTTTCTTGCCGGCAAACAGTTTAGTCAGTGCGCCCTGGCAATGTGCTTAAGTCTCATTTATTTTTCATGGCCTGGCCTATAAAAATTGTAATTTCATTACCACCGACAGGCGGTTTCCTCGCAGGTGGGTTCGAGGGTGGGCACTCGCTGGGGTGGCAAGTGCAAAAATTGAAACACACTTGAAAAATGAAGGTGCCCAGTTCCGGATACCCGAATACCCGGATACACAACCGCAACCAAAGGTGCCGTGGCCGCTGTCTGCCCTCTGACTAAGGCCTTTTTATGAATTTTTAAAAATGTTGCTGTTTTGGCGGCTGCCGGCGCTGATTTCGCAGTCATGGGCGGTCGTGTGGCCACAGGACCCAAATGCCCGGCCACTTGTTAGCCATTTTACGTTGGGTGAGTATGTGGCCAGGGTACTTAACTTAAATGGCATATACACTTCTCCTTCTCCTCGGCTGCCCCCAACCAGTCGACATCAATTTAAATTGAATTTTCACTTACCTGAGGATGAGCATGAGAACGAGGCTCTCGGACTTTGGTATGCAGCCCAGACACTCGGCAATTTACGTCCTGAATTAGTCTAATGTAAAATTTAAACCTTAACTTGGGCATTTCCTTTTCGCTTTTCGGTTGCTCATCTGCTGGCTTATTTTTTTCCTCCATTATTTGTCCAGTGAACGGGATTGAGTTCTCAATTGATTAGGCCCAACATTTAATTAGCAGCGAATATTTTTGTGCCATTGCGGCTTGGCTTTTGAGCACATTCATAATGCTTTGATGGCTCGTCGTCGGCGGGCCGCTTCAATGTCGCCAATTATGCTAATTAAAGGTGGAAGGCCTGCCAGCTCAACAATGCGCGCAAAATGTCTCCGTTTATGACCCCGGGTTCTCAAGGGTGGTTTAGGGTTGGCCAGCCGAAATCCCGATGGCTGGTGGCTATTTTTAAACGGCAAATTGACAAGCTCAAAAGGAAGAGGGCTTAAAAAAGGGCTAACTAACTGGGCGGAGACGTAATTATCAAAATATGTAGAAAATAAATGGGTGGCTGGTTGGATGGGCCTTAGTCTTTCTGCCTTCTGGAATTGACAAATTAACATAAGAATGGTTTCGGCCAAGTGAGCAGCTGGCCGAATGGTGAAAGGATAACGTTTACGGCAGGAAGGCGGTCCAAATCCCAATTTGCCGCATATCTTAAGCCTTCGAGCGGTAACGAACCTGTTGATGATTCAAGCTCGAAATTCAAATTTAAAACCCTGGAATGGGCGCGGCCTTGCACAATGTCTGCGTCAGCTTAACGCTTGCTGCACTAATTCAATTAAATATTTGTCTTTGTAGTTTTCGTCGAGGACGGTACGGGATGGCATGGGATGGTATAGGGGGGAAATATGAGAAGGACCTGGCCCTAAAACCAAGGCCCAGAAGACAAAGAGAAAGCCAAGGCTGCCGGCTCAGGATAAACAGCCGAGTCCCGTCTCCTGGATAATGCAAATATTGTCGAGAGCGCGGAGCGGAGTTGTGCCTTTCACTCAAAAAGTGAGAGCTCCACTGGCGGCTGGAAGGAATGAATTTATTGCTTTTGGGAATTTTCCACTTGATGGCATTTAATGCGATTTAGCATTTAAATGAAGAGGGAGACGTAGATGGCACTGGAACTGGAGTTTGGGCCCTGGTCGTGGGACAACAAAGAGGATAAACTCATTCGGGCGCATTAAATTAATCCCAATGATGGCAGCAACTTAATATAGGGCCACCATAATCGGGATACCGATTTTGCATGGAATCGCAGTATCTCCACAAACATCGATGAGTTTTTTCCGATCCAGGAATAGTTTCCGCTGATTGAAAATCGCAACGGTCACACACGAATGCAGTGACCGACTGACAGGGCAATCTAAAATGTTTTGCTGGCTGCACAAGAGCAGCTCCTCCGATTACAGCGAAAAATACGATTTCGATTGAAATATCCCCGCACTGATTTTGTATAAATATACCCGTAATTGGCAATTGTTATTTCATTTTTTTGCTGTGATTTTTATTTTTTTTATTTTTATCGGATAGTGTAGCATGACAATATGTTAGTTGAATAAATAAATAAATAATTTCATGTGTCGTAAAAAGTGTAAAGTGCATAAATCTAGTTGCAATGTCCTAATTAGGTGTGGTATATGCGTATAAATATTTTTGTATAAACGGTAACTGTTCTATTTGGTTAACAAAATAAGCCAAGCAGCCAATTGGCCGTTGCATAATTCAATTAAAGCGCCTGCATTAATGCTAATGCAAATAGCAGCGAAAATAATTGACTTTCCATAATTTCACCGCTCGGCTGGGCTAGCGAATAAATATTAAAATTAACTTAAACTCGCTACCCGTCACATAAACGAAACTATAGAGAATTATGCACGAATTATGCTAATTGCGTATAATAATCAAAATAAAGTGAAACGAAATATGTCTAAATTGAACCGCCACCCGGTAAAGAATAAATAATTAATAACGTTATGAGATAAAGTCATAGTATGTATTGCAGAATAATCGGACAAGGTCGAAAGATTTTTAACTTGTTTGCTTAGGGGGAAAAGAGAAAAAACTTTCAAGGATGAAACTAATGGCTAATCGAGGCGCCTTAAGACTACTATTTAACATTTGTTCGCTTATTAAGTTGTTCATAGAACTTACTTTTGATATATCATAGATATATGGTTCCTAAAATTACCTCGACACCTTCATGCTGCCAGCGAAGGATATTCTTTTTGCTCAGGTGGGTCCTTTAATAGTGACTGTTTTCTATGGAGAGATGCTCTGGATGCTAGGACCTCTTGTGCCAATTTCGCCTCGGACTACTAATGGCGGTCCAGGTCCAGAGGATACCTCTCCCAGCCACAGGACTTTATACTGGCGAGCGATTATCCTTCGCACGGACTGACAGCAGTTGAATAAAGATGTCGCCGGTAAGTCAAACATGCGCAGGTGCAGCCGAATTACCAGCTGCTCTGCGGGATCAGAGTTAGATCTACGATTGAAACTGGGGGTCACTTAAAACCCTGCCCCCCGGACGAACTTACCTTCGCCGGTGGGCGTGGATTTTAGCCTAATCTAGAGCCAAACTTAATCGATGCACGAACTTACCTTCGTGCCTAACAAGATTGTGAGTGGTTATGTACAAGGACTAAAACTAAGACTCGCTAGGCCCACAAGGCTAGTCGAGCATAGTCAGCGGATCGGATCGGATGGGATCGGAACAGGTGGGTCGGTCGGGTGTACCACTTACAACTAGCAATAAATAACTGGCCTATAACCGATATTACTGGCTGTAGGGATGACAGAACTGGTAGACCAGCCGCTGCGACCGCTCCGTCTTCTTCATGATGCCCTTCTTGTAGTACTGCCTTATGGAGCGGGACAGCTTGTCGTAGTTCATCGCCGGCCGGTTCTTGCGACGACCCCACAGCTTGGCCACCCGCACCGAGTCCTCGATCTTGAAGATGCCCTTGGTCCGGTCAATCCACCGGATGGCCGTTCCGTTCACCTGAGGCGAGGCCAGCAGCTCCTTGAGGAACTGCCACAGGTGGATGTGGGAGCCACCTCCGCCGGTTCGACCACCATTCGGGCGTTTTGTCGTAACTGTACCGCCATTGGAGGGAGTGGTTGCAGGCGGTGATGTGGAGCTGCTGGTCAAAGGTGTAACCACTGCATCTGTCTCCATTTCGTCGTCATCTATTGGGATAGGAAAAAGAGATTTGGTCAATACCTTTATACTTTTTTCCAAAACAAAGTGTCCTATTTACTCAACATCTTTATTGAAATAAGAAAAAACTAAACAAATTATTTTAAAATTTTAAATTTTAAGTCTTGTAAATATTTGTAAGAGCAGAAAATAATACAAATGCTTGCCTATTGGAAAATTCTGTGTTCTTTAATTACAAACAAAATAAGAAAAAAATTGGTTCATCCAAATTGATTGATTCTCACTTTATTATTTAAAAATGTGTACTTTCATTATAAAAACAAAAAATACCTTACGGTCAAATTGAAAATCTACCTGAAATCGAAAACCTTTAGCTAATGAATTTCTATTAAATAAGTTTCCAAGATCTAATTTTCAGTTTTAGTTAAAATGTCAGCTGTTACTGAAAGTGCAACAATGATACATTTTCGAAAGATGGGAAGACCTCCCATTGTATTTAAGGGGCTATGCAAATCACCCTCGCTTTTCTAGCCATCGAACTCACCTTCGCTGTCCTCGTTGTAATCCAGCTCCAAATTGGGCATCGCATAGCTGGCTGGCCAGAGATCAGCGGCTGCGGACTGGGAATGCTGATCCATCTGAGGGGGCTGGTCGGCGTAGGCCATCTTCCAAATCTCCAACTGGGCGTGCAGCGTGCTCCCGCTCTGCAAAAGAAAGCCGAAAGTGAGACATTTCGAATGGGAACAGAGCCTTAATCCTTGGCCAGATCGCGATCTAGACGGCATATCAATTGGAAATTCTTAGGCCAAGAGAAGTGCATAAATTATGTGCAGTCTCTGTGGACCAAAAGCTGTAGTGGTACATAGTAAGTGGTGGTGGTGGTAGTAGCAACAACCAGAGACAACGGCGACGACTTACTTTCACCTTGCAATGTCGTTGCTGGTCGTTGGCTCAGTTCGAGTGCCAGTCCAGCTACTCCCCCTCCTCCTATCCCCCCCCCCCCCCCTTTCAGTCATCCGAGCTGCTCGTAATCATCCGTCCAAGTGCTGCAGTTTCACCAAACAACCTTCACACATTCTTTCACCTTTACAGCCATGACCACGGTTACTAATTTTTGTTTCTTTGGCGACTGACTGCTCTCCGATTTCGTTGTCGCGTTCGCGTTCGTTGCCTAAGTCTTTTGTTTTCTGGCCTTTTTCCGCTGCACTCTCTACCACTCTTCTTCGGTGGCAAAAGCAAAAGGCAGGGGCACCCAAACGAGCCTAGGCGAATGTAATCATTGATATATTTTTGGCAAGACTCTCGACGAGAGCACATGTGGATGTGGAGTAGTTTTAGATGCCTAATTGCTGGCAACAGGTTTCAAGTTTTTGAGCAGCGAAGATTGGAGACTCTGAGCTCTGAGCTTTGGCTCTTAAGTTTTTCGTCTTGCTTTCTGATTTCTGATTCCGAATGGGCCTGTAAGCCGCTCTGGCTGGCAGCCATGACGTCAACGCCAGTTACGAAACTTGTTTCGTTTAAGTTTTCGAATCGTATCGTATCGTATCGTTTCGATTCGTTTCGTTTTGTTTTGCTCTTTGTTGTTTTTTATTTGTTGGTAGTTTTTTTAACCATTTCCATTCCATTTCGGCCCGTACGCGAATTTCAATTCAATCGCATTGATTGGGCCTCTCCGAATATTGGCATTTGCATTGTGTTATTGTTTTATGTGCCATGGGCTATTGGCCCGTTGCTTTGTGCTGATCGATTTTGTAACATGCCCAACTATTTTGGCACTCGCCCAGTTAAGTCATACAATCGTTGAGTCTTTGAGTCACACTTCTTATGTATTTCCACCTAGTTCCTAGCCTGAACTCAAGGTGTCATTGAAATATCTTATTGTGGGTTTCTTCTTTTTCGTAGAGTTTCGGAAATACGCAACATTACTTGTGACCATTTGAACAGAACCGCTTTTGTGTGTCATCTTTTGTCAAAATGTGACGAAATCGTTTGGTTATTATAAAAGTAATTTTATAACTAAATTAGCATCTTGAAAATTTGCATTTACGTATGACTTTCTTAAGTTCGATAATTCCAAACCCGTTGCTAGTGATTAGATCTTAAGACTCTCTAATGTACAGTTGTTAATAAAATGGCTTTTAATATTTGATGCACCTAGTAGCACCCATTAAATCAAACCAGTTCACACAGTATATCTATAAAGCTAAAAATAGAAGCCCAATTGGTAAAAAAAAGAAAACCAAAGCACAAGCTAAATGATACCTTACTTTATACATATACTTGTAAATTTCTTTACACCCAGAAACATCAAAAAACTGGCAATACCTAAAGTGTAGTATAGGTAATACCCTAAACATGTGCTCTTATATTTTTGAAAGAAATCTCTTTTTAGGCAATAGTTGGTCCATTTCTAAGCAAGTTTTCCCAAAATATGAGGGAATTTCAGGGTAATAATACATTTTCAATAATCCCAGTTTTCTCAGTGTAGATGGAATTTAAAGGTAACTGAAATGGAAATCCCTAGATTTCTGTACCACCTTTCTGATATCTCTTGTGATTGATTGGTTAAGTTGTTGGACTTACCTCTGGTAGTCGGCGCACGAATTCCTCTTCGCTGAGTAATGTCAGAGCGGCCCCATCTTCGCAGAAGTGCAGCTCCAAATCGGCCACCGGTGGCAATCTGAACTGGGCCAAGGTGGATCGTAGCCATGCGTGTACTTGGGCGGGCGACCAGCCATTGGGATCTGCAAAATATATATTAAATATTACATTAAGAGTCTCTTTGGATGAACTAAGGGTATTCCCAACTCACCCTGCGATATCTGCAGTTCCGCGCAGATGGCGTCCGCCTCTCGCTTGGCATGCTCCAGGGCCAGGGAAATTACGGGCTCAAAATCCCCGCGCACTTCGGCCAAGCCTCCAATGAAGGATTCCAGAGCCAAAGGCTTCAGGTTGTGTCGCTTCTGGAAGCTGGTGTCCTCGAGGCACTCTCTTAAGAGCTGGTGATCCGGCTTGGTGTCCTGCAGGGACTGGAGATTCTGGGGGCTTTGCAGGCTCTGCTGTTGGAGCAGGGAGTTCAGGTCGATGAGGCTCTCGATGTCCGCATCCAAGGGTTCCGCCTTGATGCTCTCGCCGCAAGAGGATCGCGGGGAGGGGGTTTCGCAGTTGGATTCCGGCGGTGAGGGCGGCAGGATGTGCAGCTCCTGCTTGATGCTGACTGCTTCCAGGGAGGGTGAGGGGCTATTGAGGCTGTCGTAGCTACCGCCAAATCTTCCGAATCCGTAGGCCGCGAACTCCGACTGCAGCGGACTGGACTGCGGCGAGGGGTAGGCACTGTGGGGGTAGGCGGGCGGCGGGATCAGCTGGTGGCTGGAGGGGATGGGATATGGAGAGGGCTGCTGCTGCTGCTGCTGATGTATAGGTTGACTCTCCCAGGCGCACTCGACCTTGATCTGGGGGGCGTTGTACTGGAAGACGGTGGTGGGAATGGGGGCGGACTCCTGCGGCAGCAGCGACAGGTCAAAGTTGTCCGCATAGGCTGAGTACTGATCCGGCGGCGTCTGGGCCTGGAACTGATGTGGCTTCAGCTGCGGACTGTGAGGCATCTGGGGAGGTAGAAAGAAAGTGGTCAAGAAGATAAGTACACTGGAAAACAATTTGTATATATTTTCACAATTATTTCCCTATTCTTTTATCAGAAAAACAATTTGTTAATCTGTAAATATTTCCTTATTATTGACATATACGATGCACAATTTTTTTAAAATATTTTCTCAACAAAAAACATTGCTTTCTTAATGTCATGATAAATTTTGTCTTGATCTTAAATTTCACATTGAGAAAACGAAGATGTCTCTTCGACGATTTAACTTTATGGTACCTAGAACATTCACAATACATTGAGAAATCGATGCCAAGTAAGTTAAATAAATATTTAACTAAAATGTAAGCTCTTGAACTTTCTTAAAACCAAAAATCTTAGATCGAATTTCTCTCAGTGCCCATACAAGAACTGGAGTTACCAAAAAAAAAGAGGGCCAGGCTGCTAATTGAAAATCAAAACACTGCAGGCGCCATCTTGCCGGGGCCTCACTAATTATCCGGCGATCGGCGATGCCAAATCGCGGCCACCTGTCTTAATTATCACGCCCATGAAAGTTAATTAGTTTTATTTCTCCGCTTCCAGTTGGAATTTGCGTAAGTGCGGCCGCCTTTCTAATTCCCGTACTCGCAGCACCTACCTGACAAAGTATGGAAATTTTCGGATCTGATTCGGTTCTGATTGAGTTGAGTTTGGGACTGAGCTTAACCTTAGTTATCCACCGGTGATGGCGGTACTTGGACTTGGATTTGAAACCGACGAGACAAGAGCAGGAGGCGTACTAAGCTCGGACTGGCATTGATTTTCTCATTTATCAAGCTGCGATTTGCGATTTGCGATCTGTGACGCCACAAAAGGCAGCTGCGAAAAGGCAAAAAACCCAAAGCCCCCTAGATGAGGGGCGTGTGTGCTTTTTACGAGCGGCCAAACAATGACTAGATCAAAATCAAAGCGTTCTCTGGGCTTCACAATTCCACATCTCCACCCTCCCACAATGTCTGTTCTCTCTAGGCTAGCATTTTATTTATTTTTCTCTGTTTTTTTTTTTAATATTTATTTGCACAGCAGCGTCATAAAAGAAGGCTACCAATTTTTACCTCCGACAAACTGGTTTTTCATTAGGCAACTCAATGCAGCAGAGGCAGTCGAGGGAATATAGTCAATATGGCTATGCGCTGTGCGCTTATTATTAATAAAACAGCTCATACTGGATTTTCCGACTACATGGTACTTTCAGTAGTCAGCACTCAGATATCTCAGGGGGCGGTGGGCCTTACAATTTTATTGACTACGTCGTCGTCGCCATAATTCTAACTAGTCACGATGTTATTACAATTTCTGTGTTTTAATTGTTCGACAACGGGGCGTATGAGTGATTTCAGTTCGCTTTTCTCGCCTGCCCGCTAATTGCCAGCGCAAACATTTCGATTTCGCCTTAGCACTCGGTGATTAACTTGCGTAATCTGCATATTATTAGAGCGATATCTACTCTTGTGTACTTCACCCGAATGCGAGAGATCTTTTCTTGGGGTTAATACTCCAGTACCAAGGAAAACCTAGGACATGATTCAGCAGCTGCAGGGAATGACTCAGTCGAGTGGCCATCATAAAGAAAAAACTGTGATTTCTGGGCAAAAACTGCATAATAAATTGAGCTGCTACGGGCCATTTATGGACCATTAAGGGCCAGACAGGCTGCAAAAATGTCAACTAGTTATTACACTCGCCTACGTAGGAATTCTAAATATTGATTGAAAATAAGAAACTAGGCTCTCATAAAATTTTATGACCAGCAACCACCCCTATAAATTATCAAAAAAAAAGGTCTTTAACTAAATAATAATGCAAAATAATGCTAGTAAATATTCCCATTCAAGGGGGTCAGAATTAGCATTTTTTCTCACTCTGACTTTGATTTATTCAGCGTATCATATTCTCCTACCCTTAGACAAGCCCACATCCTCGCAGCTGGTCGAATTAGATCACTCGGGTTATTCCACTATATGGATTTCCTGCTGCTTCGGACCGAGAACAACAAAAGACCTCGGCGATCTGAATCATGTGCTGTACTCGTAAATTTTAATTAAATCTCGTTCTAAAGAACAAGCTCAGCAATTTCTGACAGAATCGGAGTTCCCAGAGTGCCAAGAGATGCGGACAAAAGGCTTTTTTGTGGCCAAATCGTTTTGGCTTTCGGCCGGTAATATTTCATTGGCGTGTCCGACATGGGGCGGCTGTCAATAAACGCTTTTGTTTGGGCCAAGCTGGAGGGGTTCATAAAATCAAAGATTCCAGCTTATAAGTATATGGGAGTATTGGGCACCCGCACCCAACCACGTCATAAAAATGGTTAATTTCGGTTTGTTTTTCGCCTGTTATCGATCACCAGGCGGCTGGTGTCAAAGGCGGTACACGAAGACAATGAGCCCGGCAGCAATTAGGATTCGGATCTCACCAAGTGGCTGTCAGGTGTGGATTGTATTTATAGAAAAACCACAGCGCCATTATAGACACATTTAGCCGGCAATTCTATTTATAAAAAATACTTTACAAAGGCCCAGAACTGATATGGCCTGGTGGAGTGTGGGTGTCTGTGAAAGGGAAATATGATAAGTTCTGGGCTTTCCACCTGTACACAGCAAACAGGATACATTAGTACTCAACACAGCCGATTCGATGAAAACTCTTATCGAGGAACACGAACGAACAATGACTAATGCCGCACAATCGGATATTCAGATCCGATCCGTTGGTCAGATGGTTCACATGTCGACTGACACGCACCGGCACCAAAAGAATTTGATTCCAATTAAATTATAGCAATTTTGAGCAGCCAAAATGCCATAACTTCAAAGCTGACTCATTTCAAACGGGCAGACAACAGACGGAGCAAATAAATCGAATATGCCAAATTTATTAAAATTCCAGCAGGCTGATAAAAAATTCATTTTCCAGTAAAAACAAAAGACAAAGCCGAATGGCCAAACAAAAAAGACAAAACAAAAACAACCAGGCCAGGGCAAATAAAATAAAATTAAATGTGATGGCGATGTGGAAATCAGATATGAAGACGAATAGACCAAGTTAAAAGCAAACATTTTGCGGCGCTGTCAAAGGCAGTGGCTGATTTGATTTCCCTTTTAGAGCCAGCAAATTGAAAAACCCTTACCCGAATTAGCAACAATAATATTTGATTTTGAGCCCTCTCACTCTCTAACTGTCTGTCTCTGTCTTTCTGGTAATAAATTGAAAATATACATATCCAACTTCAGCCGAGGCCACAAAAAAGCAACAGAAAAACAAGTTTTATGATTTTTGTGGCTGGCCAAGTCAAACAAAATCAAATTCATTAGAACAAGTCGAAGTCGCTGTCAAGAATGTGGGATATTTATATTGTCTGTGCTTGTGGCTTTGCCTAATAATAAAATCAAGTTTACGTTTTAAGACAAAAACGACAAAAGCATTATTAAAAGCTGCGATCAGATAGCAGCACTCGGGGTAGCTTATTGTCGAACCCACCTTATAGCCATGTAGCCATGTAGCCATATAGCCATATAATAAATGGAACGATTGGACATGGACTGGCTGGCCAACGCCTAAGGCGAACTCACGACCGATCTATATAAAATATAAAACCATTTAACCAGATCTTACACGGGGCGCGCCCAGGCCCATAGACAAAGGAGACCTTGGTTGGTTGGCCCCAGAATCGGACTCAGAATCAGAATCAGAATCAGAATCGGAATCTCAAACTGAAACCGAATCGTTATTCGGAATCCAAGTCAGACAAAAGGTTGGAGTGAAGGGAAGGCAGATATTTATAAAGAACAGCAGTGAAAACAGTTGCAACTGCAGCTTTGGAGGCCTTGAGTGCTGACATGCCGCTGAGTTATGGCCAGGTGATATTTAAATTAATTTATATGTATCTTTGAACTAAATAAACAAACTATGCTAATGCCGCACGGTCTTAACCTCAGGTGTTCAGCTGGATCTCAGTTGGCTCCAACTGGCGACAATTGTCAGGTAATCTGTTCTAATCGCATTATGGCAATGGAGCTGGCAAAAGCCAACTTAGACTGACCCCTTCCTTTGCCCCTTCTTTTCCCCATCCCCATCCCCATCCCCCTTGCCCGATGCGCAGTCGCAAATTGTTTGTTTAATGAATGTTCGCTTTATTCGCGCGCTTAGGGATTGGATATACCATATAGCATATGGCATGGGTGGCGGGGCCAAAGGGGGTTATGGCCATGCTGAAGTGCGCTGTCAACAGCATAAGAACACAGACACACATTCGTGTGTATGAAACAAAGATAGAGATACTCTGGCAAATCCCCCGGCGGTATCCACGTACAATCTACCAGCTCTCGGATGCGTGGGTTAAGCTGTCAAAGAGACAAGACTTATTTCTGCTTATTTTTACATCGCCCCGGCTGACTGTGTTGCCTTCTGTTTGTTTCACTCATTATTCTGTTTTCCAGTATCTTTGTATCTTTGGAGCTGTATCTGTATCTGTATCCCTGGCTTTTTCGCAGTTTGGTGTTGCTTTTAACCACTTCGTGACGGGCAACTATCTGTAACTCGGTGTGCAGTTCTTCGCTATTTGCATTGCATTTAATTGCCGACATTTCATGCTAGATAAATGGCTGGCAGCAAGGTTAATAAATATCCCGAATGGGTGCAACATTTCAATTATGCTGCATTCTGCATTCCAAGTGTCTGCCCTGGCGAACTGTAACGAATGTTACAGAATGTTCCGGCTTGAGAAGCCCAGCGACTGACCAAATTAATTAAAGCTCCAACTTCGATTGAGGAGCTCTCAATATCTCTACTTCTCAGTATGCCACACATTAACCTGGCTGGCTGATAACTATTTGGACACTTTCCTGATGGACAAGCCAGCCAGCCAGACACACACCCACACTCTCGATAGGAATGGCACTCATAGTACTACCCATACCCCGGCCATACAATCCGGGCTGGGATACTGGACTCTGGGCCCATCCCACACCCACAAGCTCGAGAGGAATGCGCTTATGTCTAGGCACTGAACCCTGCGAATCCAATCCAATCCCTTCTGCGCTCATTATGCACTGCACGCACTGACAATTATTCCGTATAAAAGACGTTGCGAAGCCAACTCATTTCAATTTGCATAAAAGCCAGGCGAGATTCAATGCTGAAGCCGCAAGACAAGACCCGCAACCACAGGCTGCCGTGTCAATATTTTAGCAATACACTGAAGAAAATCTAGAAATTCTAGACTTTTCCAAAAAATTGGATTAGTTCAATTTTTAAAATATATTAAAGCCTAAAAAGCTTCATTGAAATAATAAACTTTTTTTAAAAAGAAGGCTATAATATTGATTTTAAATTCTTTAAAAACATTGACAAAAGATCATGTAATAGGTTTTTCAAACTTTTTAAAAATATCTAAGCACAATATATACAAAAGTATTTATAAGTACATTTTCAATATTTCATTAAACATCATATAAGGTTTTTAGGGTTATCAAAGTTTATTGTACAAATCCATTGTTATAAATACTGAAATGAAAAAAAGCCTAAGGTACTTCTTAAAGACTTTACTCGAGACCTTAAAGACCAATTTCGTTGAGTGCACTTGCCACAATAATGGCCAAGAAGGCAGCCACACCCAAAAAGTGATTATTATTGTATAATCGGTTTGATTGATAACCAGTCGTTCTGGATGGAATTGGATAGGATAGCGTATAACAGAATGGGATAGGATAGGGCCCTTGACTGAGCGAACTTAGAAATGCCACTCTCGATGGATTCTCGATGGAAAGGCCTGGCGCTGAGGGAAAGAAAACCTGACAAGTTGAAGTATTTATGTCATGTCGAGTTTTCCTCAACGCAACTCGTCTTGTGTCGACTCGACTCGACTTGGCTTAGTGTGGCTGAGCTGCGAAAGCGGCTTGCATTTATAATTGTTGGCAGTAGTATTTATTTTATTATGTCCATAAATATAATGAGAGATGAGTGTGGCTGCCGGTGGCAGTCTTTCAGTCTTGCCATCCTACAATCTTGCAGTGCATTTCTAAGCGCTGTTCCAAGCCGTCTGCTTCTGTGTCAGCGATTGGAAAAGCGCGGAGACACATTTCCATCAAATCAATCAAAAATGGTAAATACAAGTTTTTTTCTTCTGTATTTTGCTGATTTTCCGTATTTTCTTTTATTGCAATGCTGGCAGAGGCAAGTAGCTGCGACAAACGTCAAAGACTTGCGTACGTCGTCGCCAATGGGGCTTAAGTAGGTCCAACAAAAAGTATCTGCTGGATTGGAATGCACTTTCCGAGTGAAATGCCAGTTCAGGCCGACATGGCAGCTCTTACTCGGCGTTTGTGCCACTGTTTGTTGTCATGCCATAGTTGACAATCATTTAGAATCACTTCTTGCAAAATGAAAGCATCTTTTGAAAGTTGCCAGTGGCATTGCTACTGGTATTGCTATTGCTATTGCTATTGCTGTTATTGTAATTAAAGCGAAATGCCATAAGACAAATGCGAAAATGTAACTGGGAGCTACTCTCACCCAGTGACACGCATTCGCAGTCGCGAGATGCCAAGTGCAAGATGCGAAATGCGAACTGGGAGATACTTTTGCCGCCTACACGAGATGCCTGGAGCAACAAGCTAATTAAAGCCCGCAGCTTTCGTGCCGCAAAAACTGCGCATAATGTTCCAGGCGACAGATACAGATACTGAATCCACCGACTCTACTGGCCGATAATGATAATGGCGGGCGAAAGGTTATCAACTATTAGCTACGTAGTGCGCTACATCCACAGCTATGTTTTCGAGCAGATAGAGATACAAATAAAGATAGAGATACATTATGTAGACTTACCTCACTGGAAGGCATGTACAGCATTTTCTCGTACTCCATTTCTGAGCAGTAATAACAATAATGGTATTTCGCAGATATGTATTTTTTCTCAGGCCTGCTAGTGGCTACTGTATCTGTAGCTTTAGCTCTAGCGTAGCTGTATCTCTCTCGGCATGCAAAACTCAAATCTACAGATGCGAAAGTCTCTGGTGCTCTGTCTCTATCTCGTTCCCACTCGCGGTTCACCGCTCTGGCCGTCTCTTTTTGGCTCTTTCACTTGTTGCTGTTTTGATTTTGGCTTTTCGAAATGTTTAACTAGATTCACTCAGCTTTTTGTTTGGTCTGTTTTCGAATAGTTTCGACTTGTTTTTCGTTTTTGTTTTTGTTATTGTTTTTTCTTATATTTATTTTGGTTTTTCGAGCCAGTTTGTTGCATTCACTGGACGGGTATTCACTGCATTTCGTTACTAAAATTTCCACTGGCAAACTTGTTGCTCTCTCTCTATCACTCTCTGTCTCTATCTTGTGGATGTATATGTATATTTCTCGGTCCGCTCGTCGACCGTTCGCCAAGTCTTCACGCTCGATTCTGTGAGCGGTACGTGCTGCGATCGCTCCGCTTACCTCATGCGCAAAGCTTTTGAGCCGCCAAACTGGTTGTGAAGCTCTATACGCCAAGCTTTGCCATTCAGCCATTATCGTACTATCGGCGATGCCAAACAAAAGTCCATCAATTCCAGATTCTCATATATATGTGGCCAAATAGCCAGATGAAATTTATTGGCTCGCATAAAATGGCACAGGCAACTGGGCCAAGATGCATCAACAGTGATTGAATCGCCCGCAACCCCGCCCACAGACAAAGAGCCAAAAAAAAGGGAAAACAACGTTCCCGGCCGATGCACGTCAACTGCATTATCATTTCCGCTTCCGTTGCATAAGTTGCAGAAGACGCGGAGACGCCGCCAGCAGAAATGTACTGCTGCTCCAGGAGAAATGCAATTTCGTTTGACATTTATATTTCATTGGACAACGACAATTTCACAGTTTTTTTGACGTCTCATAAAAACGGCGACTTCGCATGGCGTCCAACTTTAATGTTGTCCTTTATGACAGAGTCCTGGCGGCCATTGACTTCCTTAAAATAAAAGCATACGTTAAAATGTAATTAAATAGGGCATATTTCGCAATTAATTGCAGGAGTTAAATATAAATCGCTTACAATTGTTAAGCATCAAATATCATTCGGCTTCTCTTTGCTTCCAACCCATCATTCGATTGATTTAAATTGCCCTTAAACAGCAATAAATTCATTTAAATTGATCTAATTAATTTAAATGCTAATTTTGCCTCAAGCCAATTAAAATTTATGCCATCAACACATTGAAAATCGGACTTGTTTAATATGTTTTTTGTAATAAATAAAGAAATGACGAAATCTTTTGATTTATACTAACATCATAATTTTTAAAATAAGGCAATTAATTTAAAAGCAATTTAAGGTTGATTTACACACTTACACAGCATTGGTAACACAAGCAAAAAAGTTTATATATGTCAAAATCAAAGTGCCCCTTTTGAGAGCATAGAAAAATGGGTAAAATCTAGCGGGGATGCCCGGCAGGATCACTCGGCCCCGTGATTCCCACCTTGACAAACGCTCCATTGTTGGCCCGTCGCCGAGCCGGGTTAAATTGGCTGAGCAGGAAGCGCTGTCGCCTAAAATGAAAGGCATGTCAACAGCAATTGGCACTCAGCAAACCAGCCGGAGATGCTCTGCGGAGGAGCAGGCTCAACTCGGTGTGCTGCCCGGCAATCCGCCGATGGCCATCATTATGCCAGATGACGGACCCCTGGACCCTCCGCGCTTAGATGCGGACAGCTCCAGAGCCCTCGGCTCCCTGCTCCCAATTCCCAACTACACCGCACATATTTTTAAAGAAATTTATAACAAAGATTGGCCGTACAACAACAAAATAAAGAAAGTTCCTTGAAAACTTTGATATCAATTCTAGCCTTTGAGACATGCAAACCTTCTCCGAAATCTTTAACAATACATTTTCAAGTAAATGCACTTTAAAATTTTTTTTTATTATTTCACAGAAAATTATCTTAAACGAGCTTGAAATTCTTCTAAAGCCCTCTTTACCCCTCAAAATCAAAGATAACTTATCCGATTTTAGTTCCTGTGTAGGATGGGGCATGCGATCTCCATCACTGGCAGCGGTGTTCCGTGATGGACAGCCGGCTCAAAGGAACGGCGTGCTAAATGGCGAGCTGCAACCGCCGAGAGCCACGTCGGGATGGGGCACAGCTCCTGCTCCTGCTCCTTCTCTTCCCCCTGCTCCAAATGGGGCAGCATTAACCCACGGCAGCTCCGGCTGCGATGGATTGGCCAGGAAACGTGCTGGAGTGGCAGGACACGCAAAGGCCGCGGCAAGCAGCTGAATCAGCCCCTCCGGGCGGACGAGCGTTCAATGGGGAAATGACACCAGCTCCGAGATGCGACAGCTCCGCGGGTCACCCGCTTAGATTGACCAGCTGGGGACGGACTTGGCTTCGTGGGACAGTGGTGGAAATATGCCTCAATAAAAAAAATTGTAAGTATCCCCTCAGTTGCTAGCTTAAATGGAATGCAACTATGAATTATTTAGAACTGGTTGAAATGGAGATGAAATTAGTTTGTGGCTTAATCCACCAAAATATGACCAGAATATTTTGTATTTATTGATTTATTAATATTTTAAAAAATGTTTAGACGGTTGGTTGCCCTTCTTGACACATTAATTTTCCAATACAAATTCATATAATTTATATGTAAAATTACTTTTTGGCTTATTGGAATTACATTTTACACTGTCATTTACAAAGATGTCTTAACAACAAAGGTATTACGTAAGACTGGCTGCTTTTCATCAGCTATTATTTCTCCAATATAAATCTCTATAACTTTTAGTTTAATAATATGTTGTTTTAAAAGTATTATATAGTAATAAGACCTTGACTAGCTTAGTTATCACAAATATAATTAACTTTTTGTAAGTTCCTGGGACCTTTTCATGCTCAAGTGTGTCATAAGATTAGCTAATCGGAGCCGAAGCCGCCGCAAAGCATCATTTAATCAGGCTGGTGCAAGATAAATCAGCTGCCAATCGGTTACAAGGGACATGTAGACGTCTGCAGGACACTCTGTGGCTGCAGGATAACCTGCGGCTGTCTGTCGATTCGAATTAAGCCCTGTGCTGAGCCCAGAGAGTTGATTCGATTTGCTAGACATCATGTTGGATGTTGGATGCTGGCTGTTGGATGTGGGACTCTTATGAGTGCCGAGAGAGATCCGAGCTAATGCGATGGAAGGGGCACAATGTGCATTGCATGGGCTACCATTGGGATCTCACACTGATTGGTCCTAAATCAAAGCAAGGATTAATGCGGTAATGGAAAGGGGAGGGGGATCTGGATGGGGAGAGGGTGGCTGACTTTCGCCCAGTCAGACGTATACAAATAGAGGGCCACGAGGCACACAGTCACACTCATAAAAGGGATAGGGATGCCATGGACAAAGTCTACGCAGGAAGTGGGCTAAAACAAGCCTCACACATGGGCGGGGCAAAGACGTGAGGCGTGACAGCGCATGCAGCCGGATGGATGGTCAATGAGACACTTCCGGTGTAGGAGGCCACAGCAGGAGCATTGATGTAAATGAAAGCCGTTTCGCTTAAGCCGAGCACAATGGTCCGTGCGCACTCCGGAAGCACTGCATCCACGATGGGCTTGGAAGGGATTTGGAAGGGGTATGGGGAGTGCTGTGCACGGGGGACTGGAAATGGAAATAATGGGGAGGACATCACCCGTCTCGACGGACTGGATCGCCCTGCAAACTGTTGCACGCCTGTTGGACATTCGAGTAGTCCTTTGGGCACTTCTCCCTAGAGAGCAGTGCGGACCATTTAGCTTTTTACTAGAAATCCTTAGAGTTTTTTTAAAATTAACATTTGATGTCTAAATATTTAAGGGGTTATAAACTTTAAGCTAATTAAGGAGGCCAAGACACTGACTTATTACACAAAACATACTACTATTTTTGGCACATCCTTAATTTAAACTATGCTAAAAATTATAAATAAAATATAAGACGGTACAAGAAATAGGAAAAAAAATATTTAAAACTAATATAAAAAACATCTGCCTGTTAATAGAGATCGAAGCTTAATTTTATATATAATTTTCGATGATTTTTCTTCGAATTAAATTCCTTGTGTTCCTTTAAAATGTTTGCGGTTGTATTTGCAGAATATATATTTGAAATACTACACGCCATTAAAAATGTTGCTGTCGTTGCTTTATTAAAGCTTCGCAATAACTTCTGAAAATTCCTGCCAAGCCATTTGATATAAAAACCATTTAATATGTTGTTAATAAAGTGTTTTTAGGCGTGACAGGAGGACAAAAAAGTACATTTTTTACAGACAGCACTAGAGGCGTAGATGTTGTTGGGGGGGATCTATGTCCACCCTGCAAATCCCAGTTTTGTGGCGGGACTTTGTCTGAATCGAATCGTTGCGGTGTCAGTTCGCTTGGAAATCCGCTCGAAAGCCATTCACAAATGTAATCCGCTGGCCAGCTCAATATGCGGGTATGTAAATAATTGCCACCACCGTTAGCGATTTGTCCAATGCCCCAAAGGGCACTTGATGCGATTCCGTGCCGCCCATCGTAATCATCTGGGTTGTCGGGATACTGGGATCGGGGGATCCTGAACGAAAAGAAAACGCGACATGTTGAGTGTCAGCTCAATGAGCCGACGCGTTGATTTCAAATAAATAAAAATGTTAATTTTAAAACTGCGCTTCGCCTCTGGAAATTACAGTTATTCGCTGTACGTGTTTAATTATTTTTAAATCACGGTTCGAGTCCTACGGAATACAGACTACGTAACTACGACTACGATGAGACTGCGGGCTGTTTTTGCAGGCTCATCACGTCCCGATTGTCAGCTATTCGAGGGCATTCGACGAGGGCCCACAACTGTCCACTTAAAGTATTATTTCCGCAGCAGGATCCTTAATTACACGGACTATTTCGTGTGGTTGAATTTGCGTGTTTTGCGACCCTATAAATAGTAATTATGAGCTCTTTGAGGACCTCGGCTGCACATGACACAAAACTTCAAAACTTCAATGCATAATAAATAAAGCAAGTAATGACTTTAAGGACCCAAGACAAAGAACTTTCATTTGCATAACTCGGGAGGTAAAGTGAAAGGGCCACACACATATAGACTTCAGAGTGAAAAGTCAAAGGTCAGGCAGAGCAGGCCGAAAATTATGATTTCGCACAAACAAACGGACAGTTTGGGCCCACGGGGCAAATGCATTTGACGTTATGCAAATGACGAAACGAGCTCACTGACCACTGACTAAATGACCACTGACCGTAACCTGATGTCCTGCTGTCCCGACGTCCCGATGTCCTGACAGGAGTTGATTAATTTGCTGCAGCCCATCGTTTTTTGGGGCACTTTCTGTTTGTCTTGCTTCCTGACTGCATAATAATGAGAGCAACCTTTTGTCGAATTATGATTTCATTGTCTTTGCTATTTATTAATTAAACCGAAACGTTTTATTTGAGTTTCCGGTGGACAGGAAGAGAGCATCAACTCCCGCAATCTGTTTGCTCTGGTGGTTGGCCCATCAACAGTCCAACCCCCCGAAAAACGTTATCTATTTGGACTACTTTCCCCAATCTCGTTTTGGGGTTACTTTGCCAACATCATCATCATCGAATCAATCTCTCTTTTCGTTTTCAATCAAATAATTAATTGCAAATTTGCGGTTCAGTGCAATCAGTTGCCTTTGACAGACCCTTTCCCGTACAGTACGTACATATTTCCCCTCATTTAGCCGAGGTCCTTGTGGGCCTGCTCTTTTCCATATTCGAAGGCCAAGCTCCTTATGCAAACTGGCTGACAGTTTCTATTCGGGCCGAAGTCGGGGCAAAATATCTAGTACATATTCCGCAAATGTATCTGTATCTGCAGTGCATGTGTACATTCATTTCTTCGTTCTTCACTTTTTATTTTCCACTCGGCAGTGACGTCAATGGCAAGTCACTTGAACCAAATCGTAATCATGTAGAGCTCATTTGCCTTGAAAGGCGAGTGCAGGCAATTGAAAACTGGAAAAAGAGGCTAACAGGATAACAGGTGAACGCCTTCGCCTCCGAGCTCTCCACCTACAGATACTTCCCACTCCTCCAGCTGGTCGTCATCATTATTGGCAGCGATGAACGTAATGGCCATTCGTGTATAATGTTGCCGGGAATCAATTGAATTATGGCGCTGCTCAAGGGCTCCCAAACGACGGGCAGACGGACTGAGGAGAGTGCCAGTCGACCTAGACGAGACAATCGAGCAGCAAATTGCGTAGCCCGAAACCGAATGCTTGACTGGATCTGGATCCGCCTCACCCCTTGTTCCCTACTCCCAATCACCTTTGAGAACCCGCCTCCTCCTACTACCCTCCAGGCCGCACTTATCTCGGCCATTGTCTTCCCCAAATGCAAACGCCATCCGAGCATATTGAGCATCTTGAAGAGCTCCTGCCCACCACTCCTGCTGCTGCTGTAAGCGCCTTAGCTTTGTTCTATTTGGTCGTGTACACTCAAAGAAATTGGTCGGGACTTCTGTATTTTGTTTATATAAATCGAATTATTAGGTTTAACAAGAGGGAATACAACAGATTCGAATTTGTTTTAAAACTATTTCTATCTATTTTATAGTATCACGGGATAAAAGATCTGTTAGTTACAAACAAATAAAACTGGTTATTTTCATATATTTTATATTTATATTATTTATGGGTTAAAATATTTTAATGTTCTTTTATAAAATAGTGTTAAATATTAACTATATTTTAATGATGAATATTCCTATGTGAAATTGTTTATTTCAGACCTTTTTAAATTGCCCACAAATTACAGTTCCACTTTTGCAGTTCCTACAGATCACATTTTTTCCAGTGCCTTAGTACGATCTCATAACGTGCATCCGTGTCCTCGCTATTTGCATGCCACGCCCCTTTACGCCCCGAACTCCCCCTAGTTTCTTTGGTGGTGCGCTTCAATGGCTTTATTGTCCCTCGCACCGGAATGGTATGTTAAATCCTTTTTGCGAACAAATTCAATTGTGCTTGTGCAATTTTTGTTTGATAACTGCAAGCCGGTGTGTGTCTAAATCTTTGATTGCCTGTGCGAGTGTATTGTATATGCCATATATATATATAGTGTATATATGCTCCATATAAGCTAGGTGGCATTGTAGGAAAATACTTTATGCGATTATGAAAATGCCTGATTGCACCTTTTGCACTGGCTTATTTTGGAAGAAGCTGGCCGAATGCTCTAATGCTATTTAAAGATTACCCGCCTTCGACGATCGAACCCAGACAACTCCGCTCATGCGAAGTTGGGGGAAAGTTTGCAGCTTGAGAAGGATGTGCCAGGATGTGGCAGGATATGCCGGGATGCGAGAGTGGATTGCTGGCTGTTGCCAACTTAGCCACAGTCAATTAAACGCGAAGCGGGGAAAAAGTGCGCCCGCAAGCGAATAAGACGAAATCTAAATAAATAGCGGGGGTAACAGCTCAAAATGAAAGTAATACGATTCCTTGGGGGAGCAGGTCCTGGTGCTCCTACTTGCACTCCCTGCACTCCCTGCAATCCCTGCACTCCCATGTCATTGCACGCGTTATCCTTCAAGCCAAAGGAGCCAAAGGAGCCAAGTTTCCGCCAGCAGCTGTAAGAAAATTAAATAGAAAACTGGAAACTAAACGAGATTATCGTGGGGTAAGAGCGAAAGTCGTACACTCTTCCTGAGAAAAGGACCTCTGGCAGGATATCCGTGGCAAGTCGAGCAGCTCGTCCGAGCCAAAATGCTCGGACCCAAAAGCCATCAAAGTCGCAACACAGATAAATGACGGGGGTATGTGTATATATAAAGTGGGGGTATATATGGGCGAGTGGAGTGTGTTGCCTGGCATCGAAGGTCCTTGCAAAGGCAAAGGGACATTGCTCTGCTCATTGAACTGCGGCTAAGAATGCAGCTCCTTGGTGGGTAGATTGGTAGGTTGGTAGGTTGCTCGGGTGGCTCGCCTGGCTGGTTATGAAAATGACAAATGCTCTGGAGCTGGTGCCGCCGCTGCTGCTCCTCCACTTATAATTAAAATATGCAAATGTTGCCCGGTATGTCAGCGGCAGGACTGCCACATGTAAATATTTATGCAGCCCGCTGCTGTTGCTGCACATAGCGCATTTTATTGCCGAGCCACCAGAGTTGGCATAATTTGCATGTAAACGCGCCATTTTTCTTGAGGTCGCCCAACGTTTAATTATTTTGTTTGCCAGCTCGGCTCCCATTTGCTCTCCTCCGCTATTTATGCAAATGCAAATGTTTTCACATCAATTCCCAAGACTCATTAAGACGCCTGTCCCTTCCATTTCACTCCGATCCATTCCATTTGATGCCCATACTATGCCATACCATAACAACATTTATAATTGAGTTCCGCCAAGTGTTTTGCCGCTCAATTGATTGCGCATACGCAGCGTGGTACAATATTTACGCAATGCCATATTTTTTTGCCGCTTCCTGCGGTTGATTTGCCGTTGTTTTTCCTTGTTTGCCACCACATTGGCGGGGCATAAATTACACAATTGATTCGTGCGTGGGCCCAGCAGTGGCCTTAATCAAATTAACCAGTACAGATGTAAATTAACTTTTCATATCAATTGCAATTCAATTAATTAGCATGAAACGCACTGCTCCCCCGAATCTCGGCCAGAATCAGGATCTCGGTGCCTTAAAGCATCCGGCGGCCATGAAAAAGTCATTAAGCCTGGCTGTCCGATGCTCGACTCTCAGATTTTTTGTAGCACGCACTGATCTTAAAAAAAAAGGGGAAATAAAAAATGGAAACCAGTAAAACCTGCGAAACACCTTGCGACGTGCGAAGGGCAACGGAACGTGAACGTAAATTACAATTAATTACATTTTAATGACGCTTGTTTAATTCAGCGTTTACAATTACATACACAATTATGGTGCAGGATGGGGCGTTAAGATGCAGGACACTCGCTCATTACCCCACTTGCAGTTTACAGCGCTGCACTTGGATGGCTGCCATTTTTATGCACTTGCCGCCATTGAATTTAACAAATTTCGCCTGTGCCCGCTCTTTGGACTCGCAGCCATATTAACGACCCGGGAAATATTTCCACCGACCCCCCGTGACCATTTCCACCGCTTTCCACCCAGCTCTTTCATTCATTCTCAGCGTAATTAACTGGGACCGGCACTTTAATTAAAGTGCTCGCAGAACAATCAAAGGGAATTTAAACAGGGGGCCACACAAAAATAAATGACAAACCGAAAGCGAATAAGAACGAGAACCGGCCAAGGAATGAACCATCCAGCGATCCGGCAGAGAACAATTTCCCTGAAATATAAGCACATTAATTCACCGTGGCCTCGGGGAAAGAGTGTAGAGGGGGCTCTGGAGGGGGGAGTGGAAATCAGACAACAGGCAAATTAAGGTGCGAATCCATAAACACACAAGTGCGAAGCTATAAAATGCCGGCGTTCGGCGGAGTGTGCTATGTGCTGTCTGCTTGCCAATGGGGCGTATGCGTAATGCAGCACCAGCTGATAGCGACCGCTTTCCTCCCAACTCACCCCTCCTCAGTGTGAATTGTGGCCATTGTGGCGGTGGCAATACACTGAGATAATTAATTGGGACCACTTAAAGACATCTCACATTAATGGGATGACAAAAGAAAACGGATTGTGTTATGGAGAATTATGGGAATCCTTTAAGGTTTCAGGATTGCTGTAAAATCACTTGAAACTTTTTATTTAATACTATATACTATATAGTATAGGGATCTCTAAGGTTACAATTTTTGTTGTTTAATAACAGAAATAAATCTAATTGAAAAAGTTTTAGGTAAAGTTTTCTGAGTCCTTAATGATTTTTAAAAATACAAAATATTATGAATGTTACTATAATATCATTAATACTTCATTCTAACGTTACAGTTTTTGATTCTTGTATTTTTGATTATTAAAAGAGATTTTTAAAATAAGAATATTTAATTAAAGTTACGATCCATGAGAAGTAAGCACAATCCCAAGTGTATCTAAATCAATTATAAAATTGCCTAAAACTTTATTTATATAATTAATTCACTGGACTACCGGCTTCTGAATATGGATTAAGTGATTTTAAAATTCCAGAGATCTATTTATAACGTGATTATATAGCGAGTCACATAGATCTCTGGAATATAATAAAATGAATAAAAAAAAGGTAGTTATTTGGCAGTGTAGGTATCAAAGGCGGCAAGGAGCAGAGCTGTGGGGAATGGGAAACAATAAATACGCTTCAACTATTTGGCAATGGCGGAAGGCAAGTTTAAAATGAATTCAGCAACAGCAAGATGATGTTGCGGAGGCCACAGCGGGCAGACATTAAATTGCAATTTATGCCAATGAGTTCTTAATGTACAGCGGCAGCAGCAGAGCAATTGGTTCCCCCTAATGGCCGCCAACTCGCTTGTAATTTATTTGCAAATTATTATTAAAAGTTTGCCTTGACTTTGTGCCCTCCCCCAAGGCATCCCCACTGCCTTGGTTCAATTCCAGGCCAGTTCCTAAATGATTCGCACTTAGTTTGCTGTCAGCCACAAAAACACAACCGCAAGAGTCGCAGCCATAAATCAACGAGGAGGCTCAGCATTGTACCCGCTGACCTTCAGTTTGGCCCTATTTACTCCAAATATCCGAGGAATGCCTTGAGTTGCTTCCATTTGATATTAACACACTCGCAATTAGTTGCCAATTAGTTGACTCCGCTGATCCTTGATCTTGGGTTAAGTAAATGCAGGTTTGGCGGTGGGCGGCACCCGATATGAGGGCGCTGATAGCTACTGACATCGTGGTTATTCAATTAAATGCTCTGCACCAGCTCAATTTCAAAATCACATTTATCAAGCCATTAGTGTTGAGTAATCGCACACTCAAATCGCGTCGAATGGAGCCAACACAGGGAGAAATACTATCAAAACAGCTATTGGTTCTTGGCAAATAGATTACTTAATATCAAATGGGAAAAAAAGCTGTACTATTTATGATTTTAACATGTGGGTTTGGGTTAGGTTATCAAAAAAATATATTATTATTAAATGATTTAAACAGAAACAGAATTAGTCTTACATTATTTATAAGGTTTACTTTTAAGCCATTCCATTTGAACGAAAAGGAAACTAAATTTTCTTTCTAAGTAAACCCTATTACATTTTAATAATAGTAAATGTGAAAATTTGACATATATCAAAAGCCTTGCTGAAATATCACGTTTTTAATATCTGATAGACCTCTGAAACCCACCGACAGGTATTTTCCCCGGTGCAAGAAATCCGAAATTGAGGTAGGTGGTTATGTCAGAAGACACTCACATTAAAAGCAGTTGCCGCTTTGCTGATAACGAAATTTGCCTACCATTATAAGCAGGCTTGCATTGCCATTGACAATCCCACTGGCTGAGACTGAAGATGGCTCAAAGGCTGTGGATGCGGATGCGGATGCGAGTGCGGATGGAGCTGCGGATGTGGATGTGGTTGTGGCTCTGTTAGTGGCAGCAGAGCACATAGATGAGGAGCTCAAGCACCGACGAGTGCACTCGAGGTTCGCAGCCAGGCGAAGGCAGCAGGCAGCAGAATAACCCAATAAGGTGGCACAAGATGGGGACAACGAGTGCGAGGAGCTCCGCAAAAACCAATTGTTGGCCCGGCCATAATGCACGGCAGCAATCGCATTAGAAATAGTTGGGAAATCAAAAAGATTATCAGACCGGGAAACGGGAAGAAGGGGGAGATGAAGGTCCTAGAGCCCAAGGAAGAAAGAAGTCTAGCTGACTGAATGGCAAGAAGAATGGAAAATGAGGACCCAACCAGGCCACAATGGCGTGCCTCGTACAATGGAAGTCAATTTGAAGTGGTGTAAAATCCCTGGAACTTAAATTGTATTCCTTACCTATATTGTATTGCATATACTTATGACAAATTAGTTTTTCAGGGACTTTAAAATAGTTAAAACATTCTATCCAACAGTATTTTAACCCCAAAATAAATATTTATTATTATTTATGTATTAGATAAGGTTGGATATAAGTATTTCCTTAAAATTCGAGTACCTTTTATTTTTTCTTCAGTTTTAAAAATTGTAACATAAAGTACGGTGTGTTAATTAAATATAGTTTGAAAGTCAGTACATCTATATAAATATAAAGCCATCCACTTTAAACTAAGGTATATTGGAGCTCCCCAAGTTACCCTAATCTCTTCCAACGGTCCTTTAAAGGGCCGCCCAAAAGTGCTAAACAATTAAAACCACCTGATCTATCAATTAGTATCTGCTCAATATCGCATAATGGCCCAATGCACTCCAGTTCGTTCGACATAAACCCACATTTGTTCTGCACTTTTCGAATCTATGGTAATTGAACTAATGCCCAAACAAATAATTGACCCCCTCGAACTTCCATTCAAATCTGATTGGGAACTTTTCAGCGTAAAATTGCATTCGCAGCCATTGTGCGACGGTGGAATCTCCGATTCTGTGGAGGCGCCAACGTTTGCCACCGACCGCCACCGCCATTATGATAAATGCGCTCGGAACCAAATGATGCTGAAAAGTATGCTATGGTTTATAAGGCAGGCAGACAGCCGCAGGATCCGAAGGATGGCCTAGGCTAGGTCCTTTCGCATTCGATTGCCTGGCAGTGCCATTGCCACAACGAATTAGCGCCGTAAATCGCATTTAAATCGTAAAATTCTCCCAGCCAGCAAGTCACTTTACATGCAGTCTGGCAAAAGTGGGAAAAGAAATTGGGAGGACTGGAAAGAAAGAACGATGACAGGACAAAGTCAGAGACCGAGAGATAGAGATGGGGGAGCCCAAAGATTTTGATCCTATCAAGTAAATTGCATTTGGCAGTTTGCGAAAAACTTTACGCCGCTGCGTTCGCCATAATTTCAGCAAAATCCGCTCCAAAGCTGAGAAAACAATGAATCAGAAGACATTGCAGAGAACCCAAGTGGCGAGGAGGGTAATGAAAGTCAACGGCATTGGCCATAGCACGCCTCATTTGGCCGAGAAGATGACGTGACATCGATATCGACATCGATGTGTTTGGTAATTAGGTCGATTGCCAAAGCCCATTAAAGTTTACGGCATGTCCCGTATATCAGCAAACACTTAAGACCCGAGTGATAGTCCGAAATTACGATTTGACAACACAAATACCTCTAACATGACATTGTTGTTTAAATAGCTCAATTCCACCAACAACCAAACACACAAGCTGGGCGATTAAAAGTAATTTAAATAATTTGCAACTAGTTATTTTTGCGATTTAAATTGAAAATAGCTTAGTTTAAGTACATTTATATTTCGTTATTAATAGATATTCCTTCAAGTTTTAGAAATGTTTTAAATTACCATTTCCCTAAGGAAACTTCAAAAGGGTTCTTGTTTAATTTGTCTATAATAATGTTCCATATTCAATCAGCTAATCATCGATAAAGCAGTTATTTCAAGAATGTCTTATTCTCAAAAATTATCGTAAAAAGCAGTTTACACATTAGGCCTTTTAAGCGCAGTGCGTTACAAAGGGTTACTAACCGGGAATCTTTTTTTTATTTATTTAGCGTTTTAATGTGTTTTTCCAGGGCTCTTTGATTGCTGTGGTGACTCGAAACTGGCCTCAACTGGCTGCATTGGCTGCTGCAATTTCCAATCGATTGCGCCATGTTCGCACTTCATACGATAATGTTGAAGTTTTGCAATTTGCGGCAGTGGAAAGTTGGTCTTTGTGCCTGGACGCTGCTACCTCAAGATTTATAGAATATTTTTTCTTCGCTGCCTGCCTGCCTGCCGTTCACTCGCCGGCAAAGTTTTCTTTTTTTTATGTTTTTTTGACTTTGGCAAGATTTATGCGGCAAAGTCGCCAGGAGTTGTGGAGTGTGCTTGCGCATGTTTCGATAATTTGCGTGATTTTTGCATTTATCCGGCCCAGAAACGAGCAACGCGAGTGCATATGAAAGTGGATTTGGATGGGGACTGCGATGGGGAATGGAAAAGTAGAGCGGGAGGATGGGGCATCATTAAAACTTGCTGCCACTACAAATGTGGGGCAGACCCCACACTCCCCCGGGTGAGCTGAACACATTTTAAATAATTTTATAATGATTCCGTATTTATTTCAGCTGGCAATTAAAACTGGCTTGCCGCATAAAATATTTACTTGCAATTAGAGCAGCAGCCAAAGCCACTCAAGTGCAGCTCAGCCGCGCCTTCGCGGATGCTTAGCGGATTGTAGGGAGGCGTTAGGTTGTATATGGTATGGTATAGGGGGCGTGGTCGGTCAGGGGGTATCGGGGGATCGGGGGTCGAGGGTCGCCATGACAGACACTAATTATGGATTCTGCAATTTGCGACGTGCAGCTAACCGCAAGACATGGCAGCGACACAGGAAGGATGTGCCACAGGACACACCTCACTGCCATTCGCGCTGCCATTTTGCGGTTCTTCGAAGGGGATTGGCCGCATTACCGACCGCCGCGTCTTGGTCAGGGGAGCCCCCTGGAATTAAAAGTTTCCCTAACTACAGCGGTGCACGGAGGAAAAGGCAATAAATATTACCTTGTCATCGGGGCGAGCTTTAATTGGGGTTTTTCTCAGGGTGGGTACTTATATAATGCACCTCCTCTAATAATTAGAGCGGCTTAAGTTTTTACTTTCGGTATTTTAGACAATAGAAAATCATAAAATACCTACTCGGAAAAAGTGAAGGCGAATTTACTAAACATTTAAATATTAATCATTGAAATTAAATCAGAAACCTAATGTTATACAAATTGATTTTCGTTTCATTTACACTTTTTTAATTTTTTGTATTCTTTTTCCGAATGACCATAGTGCAGTTAAAAACTTGATTAAATACATTTGAAATCCATTTATTATTATTAAATCCATTTATTATTATTATAATGTTTGATAATTTTCATTTTAGTTAAGGGCTTTGTTAAAATACATATCAATTTAATTCACAAGAAATTCAAATAATGAAATATTCATTAGATGATTTTTTTCATGTGCATTTTATGGGGACGAGGACAGAGATAGCGACATGTTGCAATCGCCCGCCATTAATAAGAAAGTTCGGCGGCTGCCTGCTGGTAATAAGCAAATTGAGATGACAAAGTTTATTGTTGATTTTGTGTGGCCACACACTCTCGACGAGTCCATGCCCTGTCTCCTTCACTCCCCCTTGCCCCCGCAGCCATCTCTTTCCCTCTCTCGGCTGGGGACTGGCCCCCTAAATGAGTTATTTAAGTAGCACTCGCGCCCCAGTTTAAATGCGCTCGTAATTTGCCTTTGTGCCATCAAAGTTTCCTCCGCATGTGTGTACATGTGGCATAGAAACACACGCACACTCGCACACACAGTGGTGTGGATGTAAGCTATTAATGCGCCTCCTTAGGAGACGACCTCGAGAACACCCAACACCCCCTGCCAACCCACCTTGCAACCACCCCACCAAATGTGAAGTGTACAAAATGTGTGGCGTACTTTTGAGCTGCTTTCATTTCGGGCTCTGTGCTTCTGGGTCTGTGCGCATGTATTTTACTTCGCTAAGTACGTGATTTGATTAGCGCCCAAAAATCCTATTTCGTCCCGCTTCCGAGTCTGAAATCCGGCCCACACAGCCTGCAGCTAAGCCGGAGAATCATGAGCGTTCAAATCCGCCGTGGAAATTAACCCTTTGTCTTGGCATAACTACACGATTCCGTTTCGATTGGGTTGTAGGTGTTTCACAACAAAATATTTGCCATGTCGGTTATAATAAACCTAAAAATAATAAATATTAATTACGGACAGAAAATTAAATAATATAAAAATAAATCTAGAGAAGGCTCTACTGTGGAGCGTCTCGACTATCAGGTACGCGTTAATCAGCTAACCAACTTTAGACCAAGAAACAGTGTCTTCTTCAAACCTGTCTGTTGCACGTCTTGATTCCATAACTTCAGATATATAATCTCGATTTAGACGTGGATACCTCTATGAGCTTGTAACATTCTAACACTCTAACATTCTACATTAAAATATTTCCTTTTAACGATGGTCAAAATTTTAACCCATTTTCATGTTTGGTTTTTCAGTAATTCCAATGGTTTTTAGAACCGGAACCCAAAAACTGCACTTCTAGATTCCATAACTATAGTTATTGAAACCCGATTATTAAGTGGGATACCTCTATGAATTTGTGGTTGAATCCTCTAACATTCTACATCAAAATATTTATTTTCAACGAGCGTCAAAATTTTTCCCCTTTTCAAGTTAGGTTTTTCCGTAATTCCAATGGCTTTCAGAACCGGAACCCAAAAACTGCGCTTCTAAATTCCATATCTTGAGTTATTGGGATACTCTTTGAATTTGTGGTTGAATCATTTTCAATTATACATCAAAATATTTAGATGAAATAGAAAAAGATTCTATAACTTGAGTTATTAGATCCCGATTTAAAAAAAAAAACAAGATAAAGTAACAGGTTTATATATAAATGTATAAACTGTAACGTACTTTACAAATGGCTGAGCTTTAAAAAAAGTGAGCTTCATGACAAAAACAATTTATTGTACATATCTGTAAAGCCGCCAATTAAAAAAAAGGTGAATAAATAATGCATAATAAACTATTTAAACCAATAAAATATATCATTTTCTATCATCTATAATATAAAAAGAAAATAAAATTAAAACAATTTTTAGGGCGGGGTTAATTGAAAATCCTTTGTTAAGTGCTGGCGGAAACCGCCTGTTGATGCTGCAAATTATAGCGGGGCAATTTCTCATTTCATTTTTCACTCGGTCAGTGTCCGATGTCAGATGTCCTTTGTCCGATGTCCGATGCCATAGCTATATAGCTATAGCTCTTCAGTGCACTGGAATGTCAACAGCTGAATACGTGAGCAAACATAGAAATGGCTGCCATTGACATAACACACACACATTTGCAGAAAGAGGGTCCTGGGAAGAAGTAAACGAGACATTAATGCTATTACGCTGGTGTGTTGGTGAGTGTCGCTTGTGTAAAAAGCAACTAATGAAAACGGAAATAAAAACCGCTCGAGGAATGCTGATGACTCTCCAAGGATGGTATTTAATATGCGTAAATGTGTGTGTGGAAGTGTGTGTAGCTCTGCTCCTCGAAATTGTGTGTGAAAGTCTCGTGTGGGCAGGACCTCCTTGCTCCATTCTCCTGGCTCCTTTCTCCAGGCCCCTTTCTCCTTTCTCCAGTTCCGAATTCAGTTCCAGCCATAGCTCCTTGCCAACCCATTTTGCACGCGCACCCAAGCACTTAGCATCAATTTGGTGGCTCGTCCGTAAGACTCGGGATTCTGAAAGAGGGGGATACGGGGAACTTGCCGCAGACAACTAAGTAAAAGCATAAGTAAGGCACATAAATCAAAAATTCAGTGCCGCCTCGCATTGCTGCCTGTCAGTGTGGCACGCACAAATACTCACTCAGTGCCACGAGTCCTGGCCAGCGTTCCAGCGCCCAGGTCCTGCTCCATTTTCCCGCCACCGCCGCTCGCCTTCTCCTGCGGAATTCCTGGATAGCCCTTGGGCAGAGCAATTACCAGACAAGTACATAGGTAAGCCCACGGCAAGTCCAAGTCCGAGCCAAACACAATCGAAAACCCAGCTAGCGTGAAATATTAAGGCTCAAGCGGAATAACTGCACTGTCAGAAATTAGGGGCTAAATAAATGTAAGCCAAAAATTAAAATGCATTTCTAAAACAATCAATCAAATCAAAATAAGTACCCCATTTTGACAGAATTCTAATTTTGGTTTAATACTTTATCAAAACTGTTTAGAACTGCATTAAACCGCTTAAAAGCTTGTTGAAATTGTCGAGTTAATATGTTTTGCACAAATGTATCCCACTTCGTTAGTACAATTCATTTATAATAAGCTTAAATGCATTCAAAATTTTGTGTATCCAACGGATAAATGCACAAATTTCTAATGTTATTATAAATTGATGCATTTAGCCAAATTAGTTTTTAATTAACTTTGCTCTGTGAAACTTGTGCTGAGATCAGAGCGACAAAACAATTTTAAGAAATGTGTTATAAACCTGAATTTAAAATATATTATACATTTGTATACCAACTTTAATAACTGGATTTAAGGGCCCTTCTCTTCGTAATGCCCTACCATTTTTCCCAGTGCTGTCTAAGACCTCTCCCCTTCCAAACCGGTTATTATCCTGCAAAGGACTTTGACTCGGACGGTGCTATACAACGGGACAGGACGAGGAGCGCTCCTTGGCATCCTGTGGAGCCGGCACCTGCGGAATGCCGCCGACGCTCGCTGGAATCTCTGTGAAAAATATTTCTATGCACTCCTCCTGTCTTATCTAGCTGCTTTCGCTCCTGCTCCTGCTGCTCCACATCCTTTCCCCCAAGTCATGACCATAACTCTGCCAATGCGGAAAGATATATAAATTTGCTGTGGCCAGACAGGTGTGTAATTTATTGATTATTCCGCTAGATATGCCACGCCCACACACACACCATATAAGGCCGAACTCCCCCACACTTGTTTAGACATTTTGTCATCTTCAATTTGTGTCTGTCACTCCGGGCCTTCCTGGAGGCTTCAGATCGCTGAGGGGGATCCTGGGTGGATCTGGGTGTATGTGCGGTGCATTTCCGAAAGTGGATTACAAGCTGAAGGCACTTGTAATCGCTGTGTTAAGCCAGGACGAGATGGGATGATGGGTGGATGGTTGGATGGCTGGATGCTATTGAACTGGTCGGAAGTGGAAGAAGCTGGCAGATGCCACTGGATGGCTGGCTTGGCCTGGCATCTTCATCTATGTATTTGCCCCGACCCTGGGAGGCGGCGTTTATTGAGTTTTAATTGGATAAGTTATAGATGCTCATGTTGCATAAATTCCGCAGGCTCCTTTGTTTTGACACCACCAATCGAAGGGGCCCTGAAGCAGCTGCAGATCCTTGGGCAAAATTGTGCGGTCGTGCGTCAAGTTCTGGGGAACGTGCAGCTCATTTACCTGACCATCCACCCAGCCGGGGGGTGAAATTTCCAACTCCCCAGCTACTGTCATCTGCCGCGTCAGCACAATATCATTGAAAGTTCGCCGGGTATCTCGCTTAATTAATGCCAACTATGAAAAGCGTTTGCCAAGCTCATTTTCATTATATAAACGCAGCAGCCACTTTGATTTCCATATAGCCAGGAAGAGCTGGGGAAAAAACACCAAAAACAAAAGCAATAAATATACAAAAGCAGGAAAAACAAAAGCGCCGAAGAGGGAAAACAATGGAAAACATTTTACTGGCTTGTCGCTGTCTTTATTGCCGCCTAATCGCAATGGACCGCGCCGAAGTTGTTCTTTTTCCAGGCTGCACTAAGGCGGCATCATCAGTCATGCTACTTCATTATTATCGCTGACATGGCCACCCTATAACACCCAGTCCATACCATCCTATAGCACCCCCAAAAGGTTCGAAACACCCACTATAAGGACCCACTTCCTCGCCCGCTTGTCGCTTATAATTCATTTCTATTGTGCCCCGTCTCTGAAAGTCCCTTTTGATCCAGCAGACTTATTTGTCTTGAGGAAACTCGCAGTAAAATTGCTTTTCCTACTACGCGCTCACTTCCTGTTGCCGCTTGTTGCGCTCCGCTCGCACTGAAAAGTCTGAAAGTCTGGAGCTGACGCAACTTTCCCATTGCCATTGTCTTGCCGGCTTTGTGAGGACCGGCCAAGTCCAAAGGATCGGTGTTAATAGACGCCTGGCTGCTGGACTCGCCTGCAACACGCAGCATCAGCAACAGAAAACGGCAGCAGAACAGCCTCAGCATCGCCGCACTGCAAAAAAATAGGAACCATAGTTTATTTAATAGGTAATTCAAATTAAAATGTATGTTACGGTCTTAAAGTTATATAACACAAGTTTAAAGAAATGTACATTATTCTTTAAAAGTATATTATTTATAATATGTTAATATTCAAACGCAGTTCCTTTAAACAGCAATTAATGGGTGATTCAAAACGTTTAAAGTTATTTAATTATGAAAACCTATATTTAAAAATTTAAGAATCAGTGCAGACGTTTACAAATTGAAGTTAAGGCGCCCAAATTTTTCGATAACGTTCTTTATATAGTTTAAAAAGCGATTTTACTCCAAGGAAGTATTTTTGTTGTTTTAGGAAAAAGTCCGTAACATTTAATGATGAGTTAGAAATATTTAAAGATACAAAAAAAACACAAAAAAAAGTATTTGTATAACATCAAGGTTTACATAAAGGTTTCTAGTAATTTTCCAACCAACTACAAATTTTTCCCAGTGCATCAGCCTCGACAGCGGACGCTTCAAGTTGGCTCTTCATTTGTCGCTTTGTGCTTATTGTCATTGCGCCCGGCTTCATTTTCTTGTGATTAATGTCGTCATTAACTGCAATTAACTTTTTTAGTTGCCGGCCGCGACAAATCTTTGCCGTTTTTGCCTGAACTTTGGTCGCCAACTTGACTGGCATGTTGAGCAATGTCAATTTGAGTCCTCGCAGGCATCCTTCACTGGACGTCATCAGTCATGTATGTGGGTGTGGGCGGGAGCACGGGCGACAACTTAATAGTTTTTGCCCTAATTATTTGTCAAGCATTCTGCTAATGGCCTGGGTCGACCTTCCATCCCACAGTTCTCAAAGTTGGCCAAAAAAAAAGTAAAGAAAGCGCTAACGAATCTCACAAGCACTCGACCACTCATTGGGGAAATTGCTTTTGAATGGCAACTTGAAAGGGAATCCACACATGATCCAAGTTCGCTTCATTCTGAAAAAAGAGGAGAAGTTATACTTACTTCAGCGCATTGCGGCACAGAAAAAAGTTTTGCAATTTCGAACTGTATTTAAAACAGTTTAACCTATATTCAAGTATTTATCATTTTTGTTTGTAAGTCGATAAGTTTATTAGTTATGTTCAGGAAAAAAAATCTTTAAGCTTGGGACCGGATCGTATTAATATAACATGAATGTTAAACAAAAACTTAACAAAAATGTCATGGTATTTTAAAGATTATCTCAGACTAGTGTTTCAAAATATATGTATTAATAACCAATATCAACCACACACAAACTTTTTTTATATCCTTCTATTTTTATAATTAAATAGTATTTACCCGCAAGAGTACTTTTAAAATGAAAGAAAACTAAAAAGTTGATACCAAAACTTATATAAGAACCCGAACTACCCAAAAGAATTAGTAAAAAATAGCCATCTGTGTTATAAAGCCGAGCCGAACTTTTGCCCCAAATCGCGAGTCCCGGGCACGAGTAATTCCACTCCGGGCAAGTGCACAAAAATGTCCTGCTAAGTACGAAATAAAAGCGATACGTGTGTGTCCTGACGTGCACTTGCCGGAGCCATAAACTGGCCGAGTTGCCAGGGATTGTATACCATATATACATATATATAGTGTAAGTACAACTGCGACCCGGGTTGCAAACTTATGTATTTACAACGTGGACGCACGCGTGCTCCAATTGTTCGCCGGCCTAGAATTATGCTACAAATTTTATAATTTCACACCTAAAGGAAGCGGAAGAACAGCCTCCGCCATAGCCGCCCAAAACGGAAATGGCTCGTAAAACAGCGGCAAACGGCATTGAGAAGTTTTACGCCACGACTTAAGTATGGGTATGGGTACTTTTTGGATATTTTTTTAGGACCCACCGCGAGCACTCCACTTTCTACACACACACTCACTTGCCAGCTGGGACTGGCTTGCATTTTTGTGTTTTAACTTTCTTACAATAAAGTGATGTTATCTTGGTGCCTGCCAGCTACTTTGCGGCTTAGGCAACAGGCATGTGGGCGAGTGGGCGAGTGGGCGTGGCCGGGATAGTGGGTGGTGCTGGGTGGTGGGTGGCGGTTGACAGGATCTAGGGGAAATTACTCTGCGCTTTATCGTGCATATAAATCTATTTGCTCAGGTGTTTTTAGCTGCTAATATGTTTGTGATGACTTTATTTTGCGTTTACCGCCAGCTTTACCTTCATCTGGCTCTTGGCCCTCGGCATTGCTTTTGCCAGCTTTCTTTTCTGTACTTTCTCTTCGGCCCGCCCACGGTCGCATTTTTCCTTTACCACTGCCTTTGGCTTGCCTTATTTAGATTGGGCTACCACCCAGCTTAGCAGTTTGTTTCTTTTATTTTTTTATTTGGTTCCAGAAAAGTTGTAAAAAGGTTTTTGGTCCAGGCCATATGCGCTGCAGGCTTAGGAACCGCACTCTGGAAATGCCAAAAATATTCCAAGGGTACGCTTTAATATTTCTGTGCAAGCGGCCAATGCGGCGTATGCGCAATTTGGTTAAATACGTGACGAACCCGGCGAGCAAATTAAAAGGACCGTGGCATTAGGCAAAATGTTTAAAGCACTTAGTCGGCGCATGCATGTTGTCATCGGGCGAAATGAAATATTCATATGTGGGCTTTGGGGCTCCTCCAAAAGGGCTCGGCAAGCTTTTAAGCCTTTTTTTAATGCCACAACTACAACTAGACCAGGTTGAACATCCCACATATCACATCCCTACGCCCATTTGAGCACTCACACACGCAGCGATGTCGTCGCGACCACACAGCATTTGCTCAGGGGATTAACTCTAAAGATCTTAATGCCTCTATTTCGACGGTCTTAAGTAAACTTCCGACCAGGCCGGGGACCCAACAACAATGTGTGACAAGTCAAGCAGCACCGAGCCATCTCCACTTCACTCCACTCTCCTCTCTAGACCGATCCCCTTCTCGAGGAGCGGGAGTAAGCCCATCCACCGACTACCCCTTGGTTTTTGGCATTTTATTTGTGTTTGTATTTGGCCCAGTGTTTGTTTTGCCCACTGGCTCAGCTCATGCCGCCTTCTCTACTACACGGCTAAAATTTCACAAGTATATTTCAGCTATTCAAATAAATAAATGTAAATTAATTTAAAAAGAATTAATATCATAGATCTTCTATTTGAAACTGCTCATCCCCGAAAGTATTATGTTTCTAGGACGATTAAGATCTCATATGTCCATCTTTTCTATGAACTTTGTTCTTTCTTCCTTTATCATAAACAGGAATATTCAACAATATAATATATGAATTTATAAATATTTATAAAAATTTATAAAAGACCCTATAGGGTCTTATAGATACAAGACTTAAATAGTGATCCCACAGAAATATATTACATTTTACATATTTTAAGTAGACATTTTTAGTAAAGTCAAAAAGAATGCTGAATAAGAATTCCCCTTAAACTTTATAAAATCTTTTTGTGGCTAGGAAACTTTAAAAATATAGCATTCATTACATTTGAAAATAAAAACTAAGATTATAATAGTTGTTATATATTTTATGAGTTTGTATCTGCTGGAACCAATATTATAGTTATTGATTATTTCACTATGGAAAAGTTTTACATTGAGTTAACTTTAAAAATAACAATTTTTTAAGTGTAACTGTGATTCTAGCGCGGCTGCCCTTGTTGCTGAGCCTCAAGCAGCACTTCCGCATCCTGGTTTGTGTGTGTTCTTGTGGCCGTTGGGCCTCCGCCTCATACTGGGCCACATATGCACATTGTCACTGCCAAGTACCACTAATATTATTTACTTTTCGTTAGGTTGTGTTGTGCCAGCTCAATAGATAAACACGTGTCGCCATCAGCCATTTCAGGAATGATGGGGGAAGGGGTTCTGGGGACCCCACCTTATGCTTATGACAACCCCTGTCATTCGATAGAACACATTGCCGGCGGCAACAATTATGCCGAATTAAGTACTGGAACTTTGCCTGCGTTCTTTTGGCCGCCGTTCAATAAGCCAAACTTTTACCGAATCGGGAAACAGGAAATTATAAAACGTTAAAATTGAAATATCATGCCTGCCGCATGGCGAGGTAACAGCAACAAGAAGCCAACATCCAGATGTTGCCCACGGCCAGCAGACGAGGCCCGTTGTAATTGAAAAATATAAAGTATCGCCGCAATCTGATTAAAATTACATTTAAATAATAATAACAAAAACAAGGCGGAAAAATGGCCACAGCGAATTTTCTGTGATGTGCGTCAGGCACGAAACTTGCAATTACAGTTTGAAGCGCGGTGCCCGGTAAAAAACTTTACAAAACTTTCCAATTGCTTTTCATTGAATTGTTATCGATAGTAAAGAGAGTGAAAAAACCAAGGAAAAATGGCCAAGGCAAAATGGAGGAAAATGGGGAAAATGTACTTCGTTGAAAGCCGCAGGTAGGAAATTCTTCAAAGGACTCTACAAATTGGATGTAAGCCATTAACCATTTCCATTAAAGTTTTGATAACTTTAAATCATTATATAAATCTTCTTAATATAAGCCGTAATTAAGAGAAATATCAGAACTTTTCCACTGTCATCTTGATGATTTATTTATAAATACAGTTTGATCTTAAAAAATATGGGTCGATTAAGGGCTAGGCTTTGATTTCTTGATGGGCATGGAATACATATTAACAAATGTATGTAATGCTTTTGAACTGGTTGCTGAGGATGGTGAATGATAGCAGCTCAACTGATTTTATTGCGCAGATAGTACTTGATGAGCTGAATGCACACCTCTGCGTCTTCGGCACTGTCGTGGCCGGCCTCTGTGGAGGATAAAGAATGTTATAAAGAACCGTGACTCTCCTTTCCTATAAGGTGGTTTTAAAACCCTTGTGAAAACCTTACCATTCTCCTGTATAATTCGCTTCAGGTTTTCGATGCAAAGCGTTTTAAGGGCGCGCTTCTTTGGCGGTCCCATCTTGTGGGGAAACAGCACCGAGGTGTCCACCACAACGTCATGAATGATTTTGAGTGCCTTCAGATCGCTCTCCAAACTGTGGCCAACGAGCACAGTTTTGGCATGAAACATGGACATCAGCACGGCCTGAACGTCGCGTATATTACGCGTCTCAGTAGAGAGCATGGCCTCTGTGATGCCCGAGTAGCTGAAACATAGGAATTTCCGATTTAGAGGGGATCTCCAAAGAAGTAGCCAAAACCTACGTGGTATTATAATCCACAATCTGGTTGTCCGGCTTGACCAGAGCATCGTAAACACTGCGTCCGTTTATGTCTACCACCGTGACGCGCGTCAATTCAATTCCGTGTGTGGTGTAGCACATCTCGCAATCCAAGGCGAATATGTCCTTTTTAGTGGGCACTATGTCGTCTCCCCGATCGATCGTCTTCACAAAGCAGGTGAGCTTGTCCGGATCGTAGTAGTCGCTCACATGGTAGTTGGCATAGGTGCAGCCAGGAGTTCCCGCCGGCTGTTGACAGCAACGGTGCTGATTATCCGTGAATCCTCGCCGGTAGCCCGTGCTTTTCGGATGGTAGTTGCACATGTCGGAGCCCGGGTGCTCGTATATGTCCAAGCTGAACACCTTGCCGCAGCGGGAACAGTAGCGTTCGCTCTGGTTGGGTCGACGGTTGGGACGGCAGGCGCGAATTACTGCTGATCCTCGCTTCTCTCCCGGTCGCGGATAGCCATTCTCCACCAGCTGCTCATCCGTCAGGCGAAGATCGTAAACCATTTCGTATGCTTTCTCAGCGTCTAAAGCATCGAAAGGTTCGCCGTTGCCCACGGAGCCCAGTTTTCTGCAATAGATTTATTTAATGATTGTCAATGCAATTCAATTTAATACTGTTTATATGCAAGAAAGATGTCAGACACATTAGTTTGCCCATAGGCAATATTTGCAAGCAATAATTGGTAATGGAAAATAGAAAAGATTGCATATAAACAGTAGTCAGTACTTAAAAGAACCACCCACTCTTTTTTCTCCACACTCCATGAGGTGGTCAGTGCTCTCTTGCCGCCCAGCATCATCTCATGCGACACCGTCTTGGTGGTCGCGCTCGGCCTGTTTCCCGCCTCAATGGCCTCTTTGCGCAGCTTGTTAATCGCCAACATGCAGCTGTTCTTGTAGATGGCGGGCGTGTTGCACTTCTTGAAGACGGCCAACTCCTCCACCTGGGCGCGCTCCCAAGCATCTGGCAACTGCGGATAGATGACGGTGCAGTGCTTCACCATCATCTCATAATACTGGACGCGCACGTTGTAGGATATCTTCGAGCTACTGGGTTCCAGGATGGTCGGTTTCTCGGCATTGTCTTCGTTGGCCACCGGAGCTGCTTTTTCCAACGCAGCCGTGGGCTTGTGGGCCACCCGGCCAGCTCCTTTGAAAGATTGGGCAGGCGTGAAGGCGGGTTTCTTTTCAGCCTGCAGTTCCTCGATCTTCTTCTTGGCCCGAGCAATGGCCACTATGTTGGCCACGGGAGCAATGCTGCGAGCTAAAAGAAAGTTAAGCATCATTAGGCATTCTTTTCTATGTATGTATGTTAAGGTGTTCTGGCGTGTCTCTTAAATAAATGTATAATATATATATCAGATAACAAAAAAAAATTGACATTTCCTTTTGAAATAATGCGTAGAATGATAAGGAAAATTTAAGATCAAAGTAGCACTATACAATTAATTTCACAAAAATATGTAATTTTACCACAATTTAGAGTACCTTATAATAAAAGTTAAGTATTTGCAATCTAGAGATTCGTTTCTCACCTGAACGCACTGGTGCAGTCAAAGCACTTCGTGGAATCAGGGGTGTGAGGCTGGAGTTGACCTTGGCCTGGCGGAGTTCCTCCTGCGCTTGGCGCACTCGCTCCTGGGCCTGACGTAGCTGCTCGGCGGCGGCCTCGGCTTGCAGCTTTTCTTTGCGGCGCAGTTCCGCCCGGCGCTCAAAGATCGCCTGCATCGCATTGCGGATGTGATTGGGCTTGCGCATCGCCACCGAGGGGGCCAAATGCGGTTTGATCCTGTCGGCATTCTCGTGGGCCACCCGCCGCTTCTGCAGAGCCGCCGTCGCCGCCTCGGTGAAGGTGTCAATGTCCGGCGAGGATGCTTTGCGTTTGCGAGAGCTCTCCGGGTTGTCATCGCCGCCTTCGTCCTTGTGCATATCTGCGAACTTTTTCTCCATCTCGTCGAAGATCATCTCGCACTGCCGCACAATCTCTCCCTCGGAAGTGTCCACCTCGAAGTCAAAGTCGAGTTCATCCAGATCATCAATGGGATCTGCTGGTTGGACTGCGGGAGCAGTTTCGGCCTCCTTATCCGCCTCCGGTTCGCTCTTCGAAGTGCCGGTGCTTTTGCTGGATGTCGAGCTGCTTTTTGACTTGGAGCGCGAGCTCGAGGAACTGGATTTGTGGTGATGACTCTTCGAGGCGGACGATGAGGAACTGCTCTTGTGTCTGCTACTCGAGCTTTTCTCGTCCCGATGCTTGTCGCTGCTGGAGGACTTTTTGTGGGCAGAGGAGCTCGAGGAAGATTTATGCCTGGAGGAACTTGAGCTCGAGGTGTGCCGCTCCCTAGAGCGTTCCTTGTCGCTGTGAGATGACTTTCGCTTGTCGTTTTCATCCCTGCTTTTGTTCTTCTCCCGGTCCCTGTCCTTGTTATTTTCCCTGTCACGTTCCCTGACCTTGGTTTTGTCCCTTTCCCTGCTCGACTTGTGCTCCTTTTTGTGACTATCCCTGACACTCTTTGGCTGCTCTGCCTGCTCCTCTTGCTTGACCACCACCTGGACCTCCTCCACCTCATCGCTGTCGTGATGCGGCTCCTCGATTTCGACCTGCATTTGCTCATCGATCTCCTTCTCTAGAACCGCCTGCCAGTCCTCTACGTCTGCGTCACCATTTGTGGCGGATGGCTGGCCGGGCACATATTTGGGGGCACTGTCCACGGCCGCCTCCTGCTTCTTCTTCGCCGGCGAGGCGTTCAGAGCCGGCTTCTCCGGGTGGTACTCCAGTTTGGCCTTCTTCCGGGGCGCACACAATGTGATCTGGGGCAGTGGGAGGGAGAGCAGCTTGGGAGCCGGCTTGTACTCGGGCACGGGAGCAGGTTCCGCGGGCGGAGCGGCCTCCACATCGTCTGCAAACCGGAAGTGGTTAGTACTTCTATGTAAATCAATTGGATGTTCTCACCTTTGCGGGCGTGCTTAAAGTGACAAAAGGGACGGCGGCAGGTGGCCGCATCCTGGCCATCGAAGTACGGGCACAGGAAGCCCTTGAAGAGGCCCGTGGACGGCAGCATTCCGGCGGCTGGGTGGGATTAGCTATTAAATCAAGCCGCTCAACAAAGCAAGCGTCCCAAATTTCCTTAGAATCTCTCTATCCGTCTCTTTCGCTCATTTCATCAGTTGTCAGCTGTTTCGGCTGTTGCCGGCGTTGCCAGATGGGCGGCAGCTTGGTTGCTACGAGTGGCATTTCCTTGTGTGTTGTTGACAGCTCTGGCGGAAATAGTTATAACGGTATTTGGCATTTGAAATGAAAAATCTACTCATTCTATAAAATTACAAAATAATAAAATCAGTATTTTTATTAATACCTTAAAATATTCGAGATAAAAATACATAATTATTATATGATTAAAACCAGCAAAGGGTGACAGCCCTTGCAATCAGCTGTTCTTACCTCCAATTTCCCACAGGGTTTGCCGCTTGGCTTGTAAACAAAGTCGGTACAAGGTATGGTACGAAAGATAAAATCTTTAATTAAAATATTCGTAAATACCTAATAAAACTCTGTATTATCAGTCTAAATGAACCTGATAACTTCATAAGCGCATTAGTTTCGCCCGATTTGATTACATTCAGGTACAAAACTCAACTGTCGTCTCTTTATGTAGACTTGTGTGGGTGTGTCCCTTGCAATCTCTAATCTAGAAATTTATATTGAAATTCAAATGAAATGGGGCTTATCAGAGGTTGACTGTCTGCTGGTAATGATTGCGGTTTGATATATTATCAAACTGAGTCAGAGGACGCGGGTGGCGGATCCCACGATGCGATAGTACAAGTGCTTCTCCAGCGAGGTGTGTTGTGATATCAGACCAACCTATGCATTCAGTCGTATAGCGGCAGTCTGGCGGTTCGGGTGTCTCCGGAAAACGTAAATTCTCATCGAGTCCAAAGGTCAGTCGGCGAGAAATTGACCAATGATTTCACCAGTGCACCGGGAATATAAATATTTATAAAGCTCCAAAATCCGGACTTTGTTCCACTGATTTTGGGGAGATAATCGTCTAGCGCTAGTCCTAAAATGATTAGTTTGAACTTGACACATATAACCCTAAAATGCATATTAAATTATCTTTACCTTGTGATATTTATTTAATTATTCTACAAAATAAGTTCATATCTTGGGATCAACTTATTTCTGATGTGAATGTACTCAGTTTTTGTTTATTGCGAGAACTTTGGACCCGATATGAATATTGATTTGCCTTCTAATCTGGTCGTAGGCCCTTTTAGAGCCACCACACGCAAACTTATCTCATCGATTCCCAATTGTACCCCCGTAGATTAGCCACCATGGATCGGGCTAGCCTATATTTTATGAGCAAGGATGATAAGAACACCTTTGACTTCGACGAGACGCTTCCCTCGCTCCCTCTCCCGGAGCTAAAGGACACCATGGAGCGCTACTACACCTGCATCCAGCCCTTTGGGACCAAGGAGGAGTTGGTCCAGGCCCGAAGCACCATCGATGAGTTCCAAAAGGGAGTGGGTGCTGAGCTCCACGAACGGCTTAAGAAAAGGGCGGCCAGCATGAGGAACTGGCTGGGCAGCTGGTGGGAGGACTATGGATACCACCTGATACGGATGCCATTGCTGCCCTATCAACTAATGGTCATGCCTGCACAATTGGAGATAGTAGGCGTGCCGGAGACCCCGGAATACATGCTCAAAGTTAGTGGAATCAAATAGTGATAAGATCACTTGAAATCATAAATCAAGAACTCTAACATTACATTAACACTAACTTATCTATAGAAAATTAATCATTGTGTTCTGAAGAATCTATGTAATTTCGTCTAAAATCGTACTCTATTTCGTGGACAAAGCTGTGAGCTTTTTCTGATTGTCTGTAAAAATTTCCGCAGAGCTTGGCCCGGCATATTTTCTACACCCTTGAGTTCTGGGATCTGACTCGGACGTCCAGCATTAAGCCGCTTTCCTCGAACGGCGGAAAGATCAAGTACTCCTCTGCACTATACAAGAACTTCTTTTCCACGTGCCGCGTTCCAGGGGAGGAGCAGGACCACATCGAGAAGCACTTCCTTACCAAGGACGAGGGCAAGACTCCCAGTCACATCCTGGTCTCCGGCAAGGGACGCCAATTCATCTTTGACTGTGTGCATGAGGATGACACTATCTTGACGGCTCCCGAGATCTTGGTGGTCCTGCAGCGACTGCGCAGCATCCTGGACTTAGAGCCGATGGGGGATTGCGTGCCCACATTGAGTCATGATGATCGAACCTCGTGGGCCCGCAACCGCAACCGGCTGAGGGAGATCTCGGCGGAAAACAAGGAGATGCTGCTGCTGGTGGAGAGCGCCAGCATGGAGATTTGCTGGTACGAGCAATCGCCCAAGGACTACGAGGAGTCCTCGCAGCTTGGTCTCTTTGGTGACCTCCACTCCCGCTGGGCGGATCGCAGCAGCAGCATCATTGCCTTCCGCAACGGTCGCTGCAACTGGACAGGCGAACACAGCTGCTACGATGGCACCGTTAGCATCAGCTTTGCCACCTTCATTCAACTGAGCTTCCTGGAGGTACCAGAGCCCGATTGGTCGATGGCTGAGTCCGGTAAAATGGTGGAGGTCAAGGAGCTGAAGTTCCAACTGGATGACTCTCTCAAGAGCGACATTAAGCGGGTGCAAAAAGACATCGATGATAGGGTACGTAAAATAGAAATATTTGGGGACTTCCCGTAACTTCTTCTTAAACAACCTTAGGGCATTGATGTTACCACCACTTTCACTGTTTTCGATGACTACGGCAAGGACTTTATGAAGACCCACCGCCTGCATCCGGACTCCTTTGTGCAGGTGGTCATGCAGTGGGCCTACTACCGGATGCATAAAGAGTGAGTGGTGTTTGGGGATTATCAGAACACAATACAGACTTTCTCGTTCCACAATTAGGATTGCTCCCACTTACGAGACCGCCCTGATGCGGCAGTACTACAATGGTCGAACGGAAACGTTGCGATCCTGCACTGGCGCTGTGGCGGAGTTCCTGAGGGCCTCCTCCAACAAGCAGGTTGGCGATATGTCCCTGGCGAGGGCCTTCCGCAAGGCCGTCGATGAGCACAAGCACTTTATGAACGAGGCACGCAAGGGTCATGGCATCGATAGACATTTGTTTGGCCTGTGGTGCGCAGCATACGAAAACAAAGTGGACATACCCGCCTTCTTTGATGATCCGATGTACTCCAAGAGTGGCGGTGGTGGCAACTTCGTGCTCTCATCCAGCACTCTGGGCTTCACCGCCAACGTCGGCTTCGTGGCGCCCATGCTCTTCGATGGCTATGGCGTCTTTTACTCCATCACCTCTGGAGCGTAAGCTATATCCACCCAATTTATAGAAATCCACTTTAATCTTGTGCCTTACCAGTGTGTTCATCAATACCACCGCCTATCGGGATAGCATCAAGACGAGCGCCCGAAAGTTCAACGACATCTTTAAGGACTCTTTCCGTCGCATTAGCGTTCTGCTGGAGCAACTGGCCAAGGAGTCCAAGCTATAAAAAGCTTGCCTAGTATTAAGAAGGGGAACATTATTACTTTATGTCAACCCTGTTCTCGTTTTATATTCCAATCAAAGCAGTGTATTTCCGGATTCTTTACCATTTACTATTACCCAATTTGTATCAATGACTGCTGAGTTTATAATTTCTATTTGAATTGCTGAACCTAGCCCAACTTTTAATTCCCTATTCAACCCACCTTTGATTGGAATCGTAATGAGAACTCGGACTTTGAAGCTAGTTTGTAAGTTAGTGTGTCATCCAAGGGTATGCAGCATTCCAAAGCATCGAATATTCGTGTTAAACGTTTATTTAAATTCAATGATCGATTAGTTTACGCAAATACATTTCTCTCGGTAATTCATTTGTTTCAACTCTAAAATGCGGCTAAATAAGCTAAGCGCCCAGCCGCTTGGATACGTTCAACACTTTTTCACATTCGACTTAATAAGCGAGCGCCGCAGCTGGCCCTAGATACTACATACAAATTAATTGGAGCTTGCGCCGGATTATATATATACTCGTCTATATACGAAAACTTTTCGTTAGTAAGTTCGATTATCTGGGAGCTAAATGCTAATTACAAATGGTTCTTACTGCAGTTCTACAATTTATGCAGTGCTTCGGGGTCGCAGACCCGAGGACAGAATGGGGAAAAAAAATCATCTGATGAGCTGAGTGTGGAGCTGGTCCGTTCGCACTAGTGCGGCGGGGGCGGAGGTCGGTAGTAGCCAGCGTGCGGCGGCAGCATCGAGTAGCCGGAGGATTGAGGAGGAGCGATCCGTTGACCTCGTCTCTGCTGCTGCTGCTGTTGCGTCGGCAAGCCGGCGAACGCCTGCACTCATTCCTGCCCAGTGGCCGGCACCGGCTGGAGGTTCTGCTCGGTAGCCGGGGGTGTAGCTGCCACCTCGTCCTTGGATCCTCCACCCGGAGCGGCACCCTCTCCGGTGGCCTGGAAGGCCGAGGGTCGCTGCACGAACATGTTGTCGATAATGTGATCGATGTTGTCCGAAATGCCCTCCTCCTTGGGTCCGCCCTTGCCCTTGTGCTTTTCGGAGGGCGGCAGGATGGGGATCGCGTTGGTGGGACGACGCTGGGGCAGAGCAGCTGGTCGGCTGGCAGTTTGAGCCGGCGGCACAAAGTAGGTAGTGCCACCCACCGTGTTGTAGTTCTGATAAGGCTGAGCTGGCTGCGTTGCGGTCGGAGCCTGGGCGGGCGGCGGAGTTGGTTGAGGCACCACCGATGGCGCCGCTTGGGCGTAAGCAACGGCGGCCGGAGTGGTTGGCAAGTAAGCAGCACTGGCCGGACTCACATACGGAGCCTGCGGCACGGACACTGGCACAGGCACTGGCTCCGCTCCGGTCACATAGTAAGGAGCCGCCTGAGCTTGCGGGTATGCGGCTGCCGGTGGGGCATGGGGCTTTGGTGGCGTTGGCACTGCTCCTGCGGCAGTGGGTGGTCCCAGTTGCATGGTCTGCAGTTGGGCCTGCAGCTCCTGTTGCTGATAGGCGATCTGCATCAAAACGTGTGGGTCCTGAATCATGATCTGCGATTGCTGTTGCTGTTGCAGGTGCAACTGTTGCTGCATCTGTTGTTGCTGCTGCTGCTCCGCCAAGTGCTGTGACGCCTCCTGCTGGGAACGACGTAAACTGGAGTAGCGCTTGGGCGCATTTCGCTGCTCCTGGTGCAGTGGCTGTTGCTGCTGCTGCGGCGGCTGACTTTGGTTGGCCAGAGAGTGCATCTGTACACTGCCTACATGGCTGGGATCGTTGCGCTGCTGCACCTGCTGCAGTCGCTGCGAGAGGTTAGTCGTGGAGAGCGGCGTCTGGGGAGGCTGCTGTTGCTGGGGCGGCTGTCGCTGCTGCTGCGACTGTTGTTGGTGCTGAGGTTGCTGCTGCGGCTGTTGCTGGTTGGAGCGTGGAGTGGTTTGCTTCTGGTTGCGATTGTCCAGTTGATCAGGACCCCTCTCGCGCTCTCGTGGTTGCTGCCCGCGGTTGTTCTTCTTGAACTCCATTCCATTCTGACGTCCTGGCCCGCCATTCATCCGTCCAAAGTTGCGGTTTTTGGGCTCGCGATCACGTTCCCGCTCCCTTTCCCGCTCACGTTCACGCTCCTGGGATCTGTGCGGATTTGAGCCACTGGCCACTGGCTGTTGTTTCTCTGCTACCAAGCCTCCGGGACCGCCAGACCGTCGGTTTTCCTTCTCCTCGCGCGAGGAGGAGGTTCTTGGACCACGTGGCTTCCTTTCGTTGAGGGCCGGGAAGTCCTGTGGCCTTGGTGGCTTGCGCTCCTTGTTGCTGGCCTTGAGGTAGGCCTGTTCATCCTCCCAGTTCCTTGAGTATTTACTCGGACCACGTGTATATCGCCGGCGACGTCTGGCGCGAGGCGGCGCATCCTCGTTCCTTATATCGTAGCCGTACGTCTGCAGCAGCTCGGCCCGGGATTTGGGCGCCTGCTCCGTGGCCTCAAAGCGATCGTGGGACCAGCGATCCCCACCCGACGCCGGCTGCCACTTGCGCATAGTCTTTGATGCCTGTGAGATCTGTGGCGTTTGGCCAGTGGGTGTGGCTCCCGCCGCCGCCAACCCATTGAGTTCGCCATTGGGTTCCACCGGCGCCTGGCCAGCACCGTTCTCCGGCTCGATGAGCACTTCGCCCTCGTTCTCCGCCGTTCGGTCGTCGTGCTCGTAGAAGGTACCCCGCTTGGGGATGTACTGGGGATTGCTGCGGTCCTCGTCCACCTTTTTCTGGGCCTCGCTGTCGGCGACAGAGCGGTCCATGGCTTGCTCCCCCTCGCCGTCATCCGTTTCGCTGCCCACCTCCTCGTCCTCGTCATCGGTTTCCGACTCCTCCTCGCTTCCACTGCCACTGGCGCTCCCGCTGGCACTCTCCTCGTCGTCGTAATCCTCACCGCCCTCCAGATCGCTGGCAGTGTCGTACTCCGAGTCGTGAGGATGCGAATTGGAGTTGGGCTCCTGGGTGGGCGAGGTTCCCGGCTCCACATCACCGGTGGCCTCCGTTGTGGGCGTCTCAGCCGCCGCCTCACCGGCCGCTGGGGGCGTGGCGGCCTGGGGGATGTCGGTCGGGGGCGTGGCCACCACCGTCGGTTTCTCCACTTCGGCCATCGCGGGGTCTCTTCGATTTTCTGCCTCGCTACTGCTGCTGCTGCTGCTTCTTCTGGGGGAACGGGATGGAATGGGATTCTAGATGGTGTCACCGGGGGAATAGCTAGGCTGGAGACCCCTTATCTCAACTCACGTGCGAATCCTTGTCAGAGGCGGAATTCTCTACCAAGTGTGCTCTTCGTAACGGTGAATTGTGCAGGAAAACCAATAATTTCGCTGAGTTTTCTCGACAACAACGCAATCAGAAAATAGAAAGTCTAGAGAAGGGAGGTGAAAAAATATTTAGCTATCGATATTTTTTTTAAAAATAAATGTTTTTATTGTGATATTTTTCTTGGCAACATTTTTAAAAGTCGCTGTATTTATATTGAGAATGGTTTGTTCTTAAAAATATATATTTTCAAAATTAATTTAAATTGGAACTGCTCGAGGTTCCAATACCCGGTACTGAATGCTATCGATAATACAATCGATGGCTTGTCATCCCTAGGCCAGCTGTTGGAGGAGAAAGAGAGCCCAAAGCGGAGTTCGAAAAGAGCGACAGACGTTTAATTAATATCACTTGGAAATCAGAATCTGAATCAGAATCGGACAAAAGACAAACTCCGCAGAACAGGAAAAGATGTCGAAGTTTCTGGGCGTGCCGCTGAAGAAGCCGTCGGAGGTGGACGTGGTCAAGCCGCTGAACAACCTCATCCAGAGCACCTACAACGGGGCTACGGAGGAGGAGAAGGGAAAATATGCAGAGGCCGTATCCGAATTTTCGAAACAACGCAATACGGCGATTTGGAAATTCTTCGAGAAGTACGAGGCTTCACTGGAGATTGTTTATGCGTGAGTACTTAACCAGTCTTTGTGGCCTTTTTTCGGGGAAGTCCAGATGAGTCACCCGCTGAAAAGTAGGAGCTAATCACACCCATTCCATTCCATTTTACCTGGTGCTACTGTATTGGTGCGGCGGTCAGACGTAAACAAGCTCTCGGATGACGTAGTCGTTTACCAATGGATAATATTGCCTCTATTTATTGAGCCCCTCTTTGTATTTCCAGCTATTATGACCAGATCTGCGCGCTGGAAACCAAGATATCGGTTAGCGAACTGCAGATACCCTTCAAGTGGAAGGATGCCTTCGACAAGGGCTCCATTTTCGGGGGCAAGATCAGCCTGAGTGAGTGATTCATCCATGTGCCACTTATTTCACAATCTAACTTATGTATTTACGATCCCCAACAGCCCACACCTCCTTGCTCTACGAGAAGGTATGTGTCCTCTTCAACATTGCCGCCCTGCAGAGCAGCATCGCTGCCAACCAGCAGTTGGATTCGGATGAGGGCCTCAAATTGGCCATCAAGTTGCTACAGCAGAGTGCCGGCATCTTTCAATACTTGAAGGGAGCCACTCCAGCGGCGGTGCCCTCTGAGCCCACGCCCGATCTCAGCCAAGATACGCTGACCGTACTGCAAGCTCTGATGGTCGCCCAGGCCCAGGAGGTGTTCATCCTGAAGGCCATTAAAGGTATGTAGTACTAATACTATCCAAATGCTTATCTATGAGCTAAGGTTTTCTATTTACTTTGGGCGATATAACTATTTTATCAGCTACAAGCATCTTTGGAGAGCACGTTGCCTAATAAGTTGTATATATACACAAGCATTTCAAAAAACCGCTAATTATTATTTTTAGTATTATCTTTTTTTCTTATCAATGAACCATATATCAATAATTTGTTAAATAATAAAAGGTTAACCAAAAAATGTAGATTATCAACAAAACGCTGTTTATATGTTGAGGGTTCATTACCCTATACATACATCAAATTTTTATATGATAACCAAATAGGGCATGAATCATACATGTCAGAGAACTATAAAGTCACTAATCACTAGTTGAAGTATAATCAGAAGAGATATGCCACTGCTAAGACTAACAAGATAATCTATTCATACCCCAACAGATAACATGAAGGACCAGATCATCGCCAAGCTGTGCTGTCAGGCGGAGGAGTTCTATGCCGATGTGCTTCGTGCCATGCAAAAGGAGTCTGTGCGCAGTCTGTGGGAGAAGGAGTGGATACCCACAGTGGCTGGAAAGCAGGCTGGCTTCCATGCCCTCACCCAGTTGTACCAGAGTCTCGTGTGCCGCGCCTCCAAGAAGATTGGCGAGGAGATCGCCCGCTTGCGCAACGCCATCGATCTTTTCAAGGCGGCTCAGTCCCGTGGCGGAAACGAGACCTACTTGGATGAATACTTTAGCCGCGCCAAGCGCAATCTGGCCGAGTCCACCAAGGACAACGAGTTCATCTACAACGAAATTATTCCAGATCTGAGCACTTTGGCCTCCCCGGGAAAGGCACAGTTGGCCAAGCCACTGCCCATCGGTGTGCCCATGGCCGGAAACTTCAAGGACATCTTTACTGGCCTGGTGCCGGTGGAGCTTCATCGCGCTCTCACCGCCTCCGATATGCGTCGCAATGAGATCGTCAATGTTGAGATCATGAAGCTACGCGAGTCCACCCAAACTCTGAACGCTGTCCTGGCAAGCTTGAATCTTCCAGCTGCCGTTGAGACAGCCGATGGCAACAGTGGGCTTCCACCGTCGCTAAAGGAAAAGGCCGTGGAAGTTCGCCAAAAGGGAGGCATTGAAAACATACAGACGCTGCTGAAGGATCTTCCCGAGCTACTGAACCGCAACCGCGAGATCCTAGACGAGACCGAAAGGCTTTTGGACGAAGAACGCGACTCTGATAACCAGTTGCGGGCACAGTTCAAGGAGCGTTGGACTCGCTTAAGCTCCGAAAAGTTGGCCGAGATGTTCCGCACCAACGCCAAGAAATACCGCGAGGTCATCACCAATGCCATTGAAGCCGACAAGGTGGTTCGCCAGAAGTTCGAGGCCAACCAAAAGGGCATCCAACTGCTGTCCTTGCCACCCGATCAAATCCAGCAGTCCCTTCCCTCAGCCAGTGGCAGTGTAGATCCCAACTGCTCCAGCGTGCAGCGTCTCAAGAAGCTGATGGACGACGTTGAGACTATTAAAGCGGAGCGCGAGGCCATAGAATCGGAGCTTAAGGGAACCACGTTCGATATGAAGGACGAGTTTTTGATTGCTTTGCAGAAGGATGGTGCTATCGATGAGCCCGCTCTGTCATTGGCTCGCATTGGCCAAGTGCTCAATCCCCTACAACAGCAGGTGCGTGAGAGCGTGGAGCGCCAACAGACACTGGTTGCCGACATCCAGAGCGCCCACGGTGACTTCGTCGCCGAGACGGGAAGCTGCGGCAGTTCGCGGGACACTCTGTACCAGGAACTGGCCAGCGCTTACGATAGCTACATTGAGCTTTCTGGAAACCTACAGGAGGGTACCAAGTTCTACAATGACCTTACACAGCTGCTGGTCGTATTCCAGAACAAGATCAGCGACTATGTGTTCGCCCGCAAGACAGAAAAGGAGGAGCTGCTCAAGGATCTGACCACGGAGTCCAGTCGCCAGGCTTGTCCGGCCACTCCGGCACTGCCCTCGCATTACGCTTCTACATCGGGCAGTGGCAGCGGTAAGTGGAGTACCTCAACTAAAAAGGGAACTACTTTATCAACATCCTTTTCCCTTTAGATATCCCACCTGGTTCTGCACCCGGTGCGCCGCCTATGGCATCGACAGCCAACATTCCGTATCCGGCCCAGGTGCAAGGCATGCCCGTTCCGTATGGAGCCCAGCCAGGTGTGCCATATCCCGCCTATGTGCCCGCGCCAATGCCACAGAGCTTCAACCCTTACGGCACCTTGCCGTATCCTGGAAGTAAGGGATACCCCCATAGTTAAATGAATATTTAATAATGTTATTGCCTTCTTTAGCCTACCAGTACCAAGGGTTCCCGCAGGGACCTCCACCCGGCCACTATGGAACCTATCCCGGCAGCTATGCCAACCAACAGGGCGGCTATCCCAACCAGAAGCCACCGGGCTGGTAAATGGCCCTGTAACCTACCAAGTTCATGTCCACATGTGCACAGCATGTTCCGCCCAAGGGTCAATCGCATGGCAGAGCCTCAGATGCGTCTGGATGGTGGAGAGGCAGGATGGATGGTATTCGGCATTTAATGCTCCTTATTCTGGTTCTGTTTGGAAATTGTATCATACATGTTGATGACTTATTGGATTTTAATCTCATATATGCAACAATATTATCACGCATCTTAGTAAACGTTTTGTCAAAAGATTTTTGTGTTAATCTACGACGGGTCACTTTGCTGCAACCTCCGGAAGAACTCTCGCTTCATTCCGGCAATCACCCGCGGGGCACACATGCTGCTCACTAGGAGCTCCCAGGTGGAACTGATAGGAGATGGCTCTGGCGAACTGGTATCTGTTTGGAATCTCTTGGAGTTGGCACTTAGGAGTAGCTTGTATTCATCATAAGCCATCGCCTCCAGAGGGCGAACAGTGAGGTTGACGCTGTTCAACAGGGTTTTCCAGTCCGCTTGGCTGAGGTAATCGGTTTCCCAAAGTTTGCGATTGCTCTGACCGCTTTCCATATTCTGCACTGCCCGCTCGAACTGGGCAAAAAGCTCGCTGGGCTTGCTAGAGATGTCATCCATCTGGTTGGGATTTAGGAGATATTGCTTCATCTCATCGCTCTCTCCCTTGACGAAACTCTCCACGATGTGCTTGACTAGGAATTCGTCCAGAGCCAGGTCCAAGTCCACTTTCAGCGGCACCCAGTAGTTGACACTCAGCGACGTGGACATGGCCTCAACGTAGTGCCACCAGTGACGCGGAACGATGAGTACATCGCCCGCTTGCAGGTTGCAGTGGTAGGCCTCTCGTCCCAGTTCCTCATACCGCTGAATCTTCCCCGGATCTGGGGCGTAAAAGTTGTCCAGGCAGTAGACACTGGACTCTTCATAGGGAATCCTAGTGCTCTGCAGCGGCGTTTCTGGCGGGAAGAGCAGCCAGGACTTGCAGCCGTGCACCTGGACAACGATGTTTACGCCAAAGGTGTCGTAGTGACATGGCGTGTTGGCCTGCTCCGATCCCAGCCAGAGGCTGAAGTCGTTGCCATGCTCCGGGAAGCCGAAGCAGGTGAAATCAATGCCCCTCAGGCAACTGGCGGGCATCTCGTGGGCCCTCTTGTACTGGTACGCCGCCCAGTGGGTGTGATCCTCCTCCAGGACTCCGTACTCGCGCAGGAACTGCTGCATGCTGAGGTGAGTGGCTTTCGCCCGCTTCCGCTCCCACTGAGGAGTCCTGCTGTCCGCCAGGGACATCAGTTCGAAGGCTGGAGGATCGGTGGACTCCTGGTCGAACCGCTCGCACCAATCGTGCAGTGAGCCCTCGAAGCACTCCCATTCCAGGGGAAACTGGTCCAGGATCAGTGGAACGCGGGTGTTCAGGATGAGGTCCCTCAGTTTGGCGTCCAGTGCCATGTTTGTTGTTAATTTTGGCCGCTTGGGCCAGTGTGGCTGAGAGCCACAACCCTTCAAAATAACCTTTATCGTTATCAGGTCACTTTGGCGCCAAAATAACGACATGGCGGGATTATTTAATTATAAAGTCACAATCCAAATTGAATTGAATTTTTTATGCCTATAGCTTAAAACTTTTAAGTATATCGAATTATTGGGATTAAAAATAAACTAAAAAAGTTTAATTTTTTAGTGAAATTCAGTAAAATTGTTTACCATTTTGATTACGGTATTTTCTTTAATGTTCACAAAAGCAGATCCACTTTTTGCTACATTATCGTCCACCCACAGTGTGCGCCCTCAACCGTGCGGAAACTCCGACCAAGATTGTCAAGAAGATGATTACTAACTTCATTTTGGATACCCAAGTGCTTAAGATCCTGCCTTATATAGCCAACTTTTATTACGTAGATCGAATTAATTCGTAACAGCATCGGCTGCTTCGATTAAAATTATAAAGAAACAAACATTTTACGCTTAGACTTGTTGCGTAATACTTAAATATGTAATATATGATAACAATACCAGGAAAAAGTTTGGACTTTCCTCGATTTTACCATTTATAAGATCTTGGCTACAATGGACTTTTTTAAAAGACTCTACCTCTCCAGAACTTCTTTTGTGTGAGAAAATTATAAAAGCTTTTATTTATAAATGGTGGTAGTAACAAAGTAATACAATATTACTAATAGTTTGAAATGGGGATGCAAAGATCGACCTATTTTCCTTCGGGAACCTTGGGAGGGATTCCAAGGCCAGGCCATGAATATCTGGAATATGGCTCAGGTGGCATCGGAATTGCGAAGGCTATGCCTAAAAACGCTGAGAAGAGGACGGCAAGCTTCATTTTAGTTGATCTTCTGAATTCTATGCCTTCTTTAGCTTTAAAAAGGGTTTTCAAAAATGAGTTTATATTTCTTTTACCTCTTTAAGAACGAACCAATTCGTTATGGCAAAACCTGCAAATTGCTAGGAATCTCTGACATTAAAGCATGTAATCTGGTTTTTCCTGCCTAAATTGTTTTAAAGATGTATTGTTACTTAATAATGTATTAATTCTGCTGAGTTGGCGATTGAAATATTACTTCTTTCCTTAAATACACACTATTTCTTCAATCCTCAAATGCAAAATTGTATATTTTAGCATTAAGAAATAAATATTTCTATCACTATAAAGGTAGACCTTATTTAAATGTAATCTGAATCATTATCCAACCGTTCAGAGGGAAAATCAAACGAGTTCTGAATTTTTTTAAGAGTGATTCCAGCTGCTTATGTTTCGAGTGCAATGCAAATACGATTAGACGAAATGTTAGTTTAATTAGTAAGAATTTCGAATTACATAATTGCAATCAAGATTGCGTGAAGAACTTGTTCTGCAGATCAAGTTGTCCAGTAGTTGCAGATAGACCGCCGAACTGCCGCGCACGCAAACGAGTCTTGTTTCGGATCGGTTCGGTTGGGTATATGTTTATATGTCAGTTGGGTTGGTTTCGTTCCTAGGACTCTCGGCTTGAGCAACACTTTGAGATAATTATTTTGATATGACAGGCGGAAATGGCGTTAACAAGTGGCAACGACTGCGACAGCGATACTGTGGCATTTGTAGCACATTCGGGGAAACGAATGTTATCCGACTTAAGAGATTGCCACAACGGTTATCTGCATGGCAAGGCTCCATCCTCATCGCCAGCCTCCCATTTACAATGATGACGGCCATAAAAAATCAATGGGAAGGTCGGTCCCATCCTCCATTTGTCATAAAAGTGATTTATGTCTCATTCGCTGGCGAAACTACAAGTCATTAAATCTACTTAAGCCGCGCACTCAATATGCCACGGATACGGGTGAAAAGTTCAACGCTCGTGAGTCAGCAGACTCGGGCTCAGAATCAGGAATACATAAGCTGCAAATAACAATTATGCGCCAGAGTCGCCAAAAAAAAATAATGGAGGAAAGCGAAGGGAACAAAACATACAACATTATTTATGCGGCAGTTTGGAGGTGCGCCGTCTGTCTGCCCGATTTTGTGTCATTATGGGGCTGTTACTTCTGGCGACTTGGCGCTGTCTTATAAATATGTATCTGTATCTCTGTCTGCGGCGTTATCTGCCGAACGAGAAACTGCGCATGCGCACGCTCGCCCGCTTCCGTTTCTTATTTTTTGAGGCCCAATCTTAAATCTTCCCATAGGGCTTAGTCAGAACACGCCCGGTCTTATAGCGATAGCCTCTTATATAATTAGCTTGATTTTTGTTTTTTCTGCCAACCATGTTCCGCTCTTTGGGCAGCATAAAGAACTCGGCTTGTGTCTCTGTCGTGACAGCAGCCAAATTTGCCAGACACTCACCTTTCCCCTTCCAAATCCCTCCGACTCCGACGTTATTTCACCTTTGTCCAAGTCAACAAACTCGCAGCAGACAGTTCCGCCCCCTTTTTGGCTCTTTGTCTGACTCTGACTGCCATGCTAGGTATTTAAAGGGATTGCACTTAAAAATCAGTCAATATTTATTTATCAAAACAAAATCGTTCATGCACTTAAACCTAGCTTGATATATGCCATAATTTATTGCTTGCCGTAGTTGCTTAGGTAAATGCAGGTTGGGCTGGTCCTTAAGAGGGTTATCCTTCATAGGTTTTGAGTTTGCAGATTCAACCGATATGTCTTCAGGTCAATTTGATATATTTCAAAGTTTTATAAGATGTACATTAAGAGTATTTGAAACTGGATTTTATGCTGATTAAAATTCGGACTTAAATATATAATACGATTAATTTTGTTCGTGGGCGTTTATAATATCATTATATTAAACCAAAAATGCAATTTGTATATTTTATAAGGTACCATTTTGATCTAAATGGCACAAAAATCTCAAATGAAGCCTTTAAAAAAACCTTTAATAATAATAACGAGATGGTATTGACCTGTTTTGTGCTGATATGGTTGATCGCCGTTTGATATGAGGTATAGCCTTCCTGGACCAGCCCATCTGTTATTGTATTCATTGCCGTTGTATAAAAATAGACTTGACCCTTTGCAATTGTTAAACAGTTGCTCGAGTGCTCAGATAGGGATTTGCTCGGAAGGGGTTCCAAGTGGAAACTGGACGGAAGAGGGGAGAACCCCTGGTAAAAAGATTCAAAATAGAACGCCCGGCACCGCAGTCTTTCGAGGGTATTTCAAGGACTCCCATTCAACCGGATTACGAGATGATGTTCTGGTAGAACTGCGGCTTCTTCTGGTGCTCCTTGATGACGTAGAAACCCTTGGGCTTGCCATTGCCCGCGAAATACTTGTGGAAGCTCTGCTTGCTGACCGCCTGCGAGGGGGCGTAGTATGTGGGCGATTTGGGCTTCAGGGACTTGCGGTACTTGGCCTTCCCCGCACCCGCACTAAAGCCCTTCTCGGCGGTCTCATTTTCCCAGGGCTGGCGCCAGGTGGGCACACTTTGGATGTCCAACAGCCGGTTTCGGTCCGCTGCCGAGACGTGGGCAAAGTGGGGCTTCTTCGCGAGGGCCTCCTTGAGGACGGGCAGGTTCCAGTGGTAGATGCGTCCAGGTCTCCCGTTCGAGCTGAAGGGAAACGAGACCTGCAATTGAAAACGCGCACTGATTAGACAACATTACCCAGCTCGGACTTACCGAAGCTCGGACTTGGTTAATGGCCTGCATATTAATTTCTGGTTCAGGTATACTGGTACCAGGTCTTAGTCGTGAGAGCGTAATAATTTTCGTGCCATCGTGCCTGTCCGACATCCACTGACATTGACACTTGCTGCATTAATTCAGCGCCCCAGCTCCACAAAGGCCATGTATTACAGCTCGGAATGCTGTATTGAAACCCCCTTGTCTGGCACTTCTGGCTCTCTGGACTTTTGGATACCCCTCTGTCATTGGGAAAACCCATCGAATGGCTATTTATAGGCTATGTTGGCAGGGTCCAACATACCCATTTTGGTCATTGGGGGTAACACGCATAAAAATAGCAACTGCAAGTCGCATGTTCTTGGCCTTCTTCTCGTTCACTTCGAAGTCCACAAAATGGGTAATCCATTTCGCTTCCACATCAGCTTCTCTTCTTCGTTTTGCAATTTGTTTTATGCGCATGCGCGGCGATGTTTATCGCGGTCTAGGCCCAAACCTGGCCCCCAGATACAGAGATCTGTTGGGTGAGAGCCAGTTCTTAGACATGGCCAGAAGGGGTATTGTGTGTGCCTATGTCTATGGTGTAACCTAATGGAATCCCGTTTACCTTTTTCCCGTTAGCTTTCAACGCCGACGCCTCGGCAACAGGCGATGTTGCTGCTGGCGTGCTTGATGTTGCTCGTGTGTCCGCCGATGTTGCTGCTGCTGCTGATGCTGCTGCTGTCATCTTAGGTGCGTTGCTACCATTGTGGTAACCATTAGCGCTGCCTTTACCAGACTTGTCCTGCTCCATCGCCACGGAATTCTTCGCACCGGGTCCTGCATAGTAGTGCATATTTGGCGGCAATTTGATGATGAACATGTGTGAATCATCGCGCGAGGAATGGCGTCGTGACTCAACCGCCAGTCGCTTCCGGTTGTGGCTATTGGGCGCCTTCACCTTCATGAATCCCATCTGGCTGCAATGAGGAGGGGGGGTTTGGGTTTGCTTTGGTTTTGGTTTCGTATGGTCTAATAGAGGTTGGTAGGGGAAATTCTTGGACATAGTGTCTAGTGTCTAGCAAACGTTGCAAGCGTTTTCCATGAATATTTCACTGCATAATTTATGGCCGTTGAGGGGGGATGAGCTGGACACGGTACTTTAATTAAGCCCAAAATAAGAGGCGTCCACCTTTTTATACCCCCAACTATCCCAGTCGGCAGTGAGAAAAATATAGCTTTAATCTTCAGGTGTGGATACATAAATACCCAAACTCAAAGATGCGTAACAAATGTTGGATGTATGACTTATCACTTGTCCAGGAATTACCATTCTACGTTTTTTCTGAATCTTTGTAATCGTTTAATAGGACAGGTTAATTACGATGTTGTATTATGGCTTAATTAAAAACATAATTATTAGGCACTGAAAATGTTGTAGTGAATTTAAAGACTTTTAAATTTTAAACCATACTTTCAATAAATTTTAAATATATGAAATCTTGTTGCGCAAGCTAAATTTTACTAAAACTTTGAACATTTATTGTTTTTAAATTGTGTTTGTAAAAGGCCTCAATTTTTATGAACAACATTAAGTAGAAATCTTATAAATTTTTTGCACATTGCCTCTAATATTAATGAATGTTTTAATAACTATATTAACACTTTAAAGTGTTACATTTTAGAAAAGATAATGTGGTATTGATATATCTCGTTAAATAATGATATAAGCATAAATCAACACAAGGCTAATCAGATTGAAGCGATCAACATAAAGATTTTATAAATATAAATTGCAAGTGCTCAAGGAAAGCCTATGAAACATCACGCTGGACTGTAAGATTTATTATATAATTTTTCCCCAGTGTGTTAACTCACCTGAGCAGCTTCTTGTTGAGGCCATGAGCGCTTCTGGCCAGTTGCTTGTGCTGTTTGATGGTCGTCAGAGGATCCGATCTCGATCCCGCTCCAGCTCCCGCTACCGTCCGCCTATCCAGCTTCTTGGTCTTGTGCATGTGGGCCACATCCTTGGCCAAAACCGCTCCCGAATTGCCGGCACCCTGGGCCATCGATATGGAAGCGAGGCACAGGAGGCAGTAGAACCTGCGGGATCAAAACTGCTTTAATGGCCATCGGTTTATGGGCTGGCATAGCTCGTTTGCATGTGCGAAATTCTATAAGGGATTAGGCTGCCTGCGGCTTTTGATTGGACCCCACGGCCAGGGATTCCAGGGTCACAGGGTTCAGGCTTCCAGGGTTCCCGGGTTCAGGGTCATTCTGGCGGCATTCACTTTGACAGGTGAGATGCCCCAAGGTCTTAATTTCGCGTTGCTTTTGGGCGGGGCCATACCCATCATGTAAGCCAACTCCTCAACTTTAAATAGATGTTGCCCCTGCCTCAATGCGAAACTGAAAACCACTGAAAACTACTTGCCGCTGCTCGAGTGTCAAGTTGTAATAAGGAAGAAAGCGGAAAACAAAGCAGATAAAAATGCAAATAGGCACGTACAATTACAGGGTTTTTCGCCCCGGGGGGGGTTGAGGGGAGGTATCGCTGGGAAACTCAAGAGTCATGGGAGCATTAGAACCAGCTATCAGTATCTCCGGGGGTGTTGCAATCACCGATACCTTGGCTTGAAATGCCACATTATGTGATTATATTGCTGGACTTTCAGCAGGTCTTAAGGTCTCTTACCAGAGATCGATCCCGTATCGACTTTGTCAAGCGAAATGCTATTGACCGACTAAGCTGGACTTCACATATACTCATAGTACATATATAGCTCGATATAACCCCTTGGCGGTCTTGCGCTCGTTACAAATTATCATGGAAATTGGCTGGGTTTTATGCAATAAATGTAACCGAAGGCCAGCCAACGTGCCCGGCATTCTGAGCCAAGTCTTAGCCTCCGAGCTCTACGAAAAGCAAAAAGATAATGCATGCAAAAAAGAACAAAAAACCTTAGAAGCCGAAGAAACTGCATAAATTTCGAGTGCAAGACAGCAAGGAAACTGTGCCTGCAGGCGGGATTAGAGGCCAGTCAGGAGCAGGAGTTGCAGTCGGGATCTGGGAGCTGGATCTGATGGACGGGAATGGGGGCCAATCGATTTTGTGGATTGCAAATCCATGGGAGCCCAATCGAAAGCGCCCAAATCAACACGTACTTAGCAGTGGCCACCACATGCTGCCTGGAGTTTCCCCCATACCATCCTTATAGCCATGGAGTCCCCATCCCAAAATCCCTGCCGATGCAAGCCAAACAAACACCCCAGGCGGGTAGCTCCAACTCCTTTGTGTCCTCTGTGTCTGCGCTGTGGTTTTTGTGGCCATTTTCATGTTAACTCTGTATTGATAAATTGCAGAATAAGTGAATGCATTTTTTTTTATTATTTTTCGTTGTCCTGGTCCTGAACATATGCGGCATTTTTGAATTATTAATGAATTGCCAGCACAAAGGAGCCCGCAGCCATACAAGATATATGCTATATATATATATGTACCTATAGGATATACACCATGAGGTTGCGTGTTGGGCTCCTTGAAGTCGAAGTTTCGAAAAGGGTTTCGTGTGAAAATTTGGTAAAATGCCAGCACACATCAGCACACCTTCGATAATTCTGAACTATTTGTATGGGTTGGAATACATTATTCAGAACCTCACACTGCTAGGGAAATATAGTACAGATACGTTATTGTCAAAATTGTACGTTGTATAATTATTGAGAGCAGAAGAAGGAAGAAGACTCAAAATGCGCTTCGATCTAAAGGAATTGCTACTGGTGTCCATGTCCATCTCTCCAGATGGTGTCATACGTCGGCACAAGCGATTCAAGTGCGGGAAAGTGAGGTGAGTGTGGGGTCAGGTGGATAGGTTAACCTATCACCAATTAATCAAATAAACTCCCCAGCTACCTGGTTCACTATGAGCTGCAGATGGGAAAGCTGGTGATCCGTCAGGTGAAGCGGATTCGACGCACTCCCTCTCTAAGAAGCAGGTTGCAAAAGCGTCGTCGTCTTGTGCAGCGAATGTTGGAGAGAGGAAGTGGGATGATCTCCAGATCACCGGTTTTCCTGGAGGATGGCTTCACCCAGACCTTCGTGGATCATAACTCGATTGCCGTGGGCACAGAGGTGCTCCTAGAGACCAGTGCCAGCCAAACGGCCCGCCAGGAGTGGATCAGCAGCCAGGTGGATACCTCCGATCTGATCTGTACCGTTTCCAGGGATCAGCAGACCTTCAATCCCGTCCAGCACTTCTCAAGCATTGCCGTGGGCACAGAGCTGCAACTGGACAGCACTGCCAGCCAAACGATGCTTCAACAGTGGATCAGCAGCCAGGTGGATACCACCGATTTGGTTCAGTACATGGCGCGGGAACAGCAGACTTTCAATCCCGGCCAGCAATCCTTCGGATGTCAAACGGAGAAACAGTCAATGCAAAGTCGCATCACCCAGTCGGATTTGACCGCCAAGACCAGCTCCACCCAAACCCAGCTGATCAGTGTCTCCTTCGGCTCCCAAACTGAGCTTCACTTTACCAATGCTGTGATGCAGACCGAGGTCGATTCTCAGCACATGAATACCCAAACCTATGATGACGAGGAGGAGGTCATCAAGCCCCATCTGCAGGCCCTCTATCTCATCCACGACTCCATCAAGAGCCAGAACGACCTTATCGAGAACGAAGTTTTGAACTCGGTCAACCATCTGATTGATCTCACCTTGCTGGAAGTGAAGAACAGGCGAGTGATGGTGGATCTGCCCAGGGAGGCGACATTGGAACCATTAACCCCTGTCCCGCTGAACCAAATCGGAGATAACTTACCAACGGACAGATCGTCACCAAAGGAGGAGTGTAAAAAAATCTTTCCTAAACCGAGTTTTAAGTTCAGGATGAAAAGGTAAGGGATATTTAATAGAACACTGGGTTTTAAGCTTAGTTCTTTCCAAGAACACTAAATTAAAGGACCGGCATAAGAAGGCCCTCATATAAAAAGGTATATTTTATTGTACTGTTCAAACGTATTCACATATTCATAAAACAGATTTTGGATAGGAGAATCTTCGAGAAGAACAGGCAAGATTTCGTACTTGTATTTGTTTGTATTTTAGTGTAATGTACCCATTCATGTTAGGCATTTAGGTATTTCTAATAAGATTTTAAATAATTTTTACTTTGTACCTGGGCATGACGATAATAAATCAAAATGCGCCAGCTGCTTTTACCAAATGCCAATTGAACTTGAATGCATTTTGTATTTTTCATCACTTATAAAAACTACCGTTCACATAAATTTATTTTGGAAATATTTAACTTTAAATCCTCAAAAAAATAATTGTAGATGAAAACCCATTTTTGTAACTTACATTTATTTTTTAAGACTATTTTAAAAATTTTATGAATCCTAAGTAGAGATGATAGGATAAATGTGACTTCCATAAAAATGAGCACACCTTAGGTCTTAAAATCCATTGTAAGTAGAAAAGCTAACCAATAACCAGAAAGTAGACGTAGAGATATGGGTGCCTCGAGAAACCTCTAGACTTTTGTGAGATATCTGCAGTGTAACTTTGCCAGGCAAATAACAATAAAATGTCTCTCGAAGCTGATTTAGCAGCCAGCTAAAAGCCCCGCCCCTCATCCGCAGAGTCAGAGTCAGCAAGGACAAGAGGTTGTCCACCGGTCGCTCGTGGAGCTGTACGATGAAGTGCAGGCGCTGTGGTCTGCACATGCACCGCAGCAGGCACCGGGTGTCCAGCGAGTAGGTGACTCATAGCCCCATCCCCAGCATCCTCATCTCATCGCATTCCCCCACTATTGTCCCCCCAGAAATCAAGAAACCCAGACCGAAGCGGAGGAATCGAAGGATGTGGTGGTCAGTGTAGACATGGCCACGCAGACGGAAAAGGAGCGAGGACGCTGGACCCTAAAACGAAGCTAGGGCTCCAGGCTCCAAGTCCTGGTAACTTACCCCAGCAGCCAGGCCGCCGTTCTCATCCATGTTGGACTCATATTGATGAACTTGTGTTTTTTGTGTGGCACTTTTTGCATGTGGCAAACGGTGATTTAAAGTAAATGCAATCGAATCAGAGTCTCAAAGTCTTTTTGCTGTGGCGCCAAATGTTAAAAAACTGCATCTAAAATCGCGTGAATAGTTTTCAATTTCGGAATTCGTTATACGTTTTTCGGATTCAAGTTCGCAAGTCAGCCGCAGACACGTCCGCACACGATAAAATCTCGCCAAAGACTGAATGAAGCGGGCCGGTCGTCGTCGCCGTTTATGCCACAGAAACAGAACGAAAATACCGAGTGGTCTCGGGCATTTCAGCTGGCTGCTGCATCACGTAAGTCCGGCTAACCGCCATGACTAACCCTAGGTTAATAAAATCACTCTGGTTCCCGGAAAGAAACCTCATTCGAAATCCCATTTGGAATTGTTTCGGAAACTAGTAAGCAAATATGATGTGTTTTCTTGTGTTCTAACGATCTTTAAAGTTATTCTAATAATTGGGACTATCTTGCGAAATTATCCTACACAGAGAAAACTAGCTTAGAACATTGTTCTTGAATTGAGAACATTGTTCTTGAATTGAGAACATTGTTCTTGAATTGAGAACATTCGTTCTTAAAAATCGTGTAAGTACAGTTTGGTATCAATATAAGAACGAAATGGTGAGAAGAGAAAAGTTAAATTGAGTTTATTTAACAACGTTTTGATAAAAATACACTAAGGACTGAACTAATAGTTTATTTGTACATACAATGTACTTAAATACCGCCAATTCAACTTGATTCGAGCAAAATAAAAACATTTTCAACTTAAAAATGTCGTTCTATTTTTAAGAACATTTTCAACTCAGATGAGAACGTCAGAATTTTCTCTGTGTATATTATAAATAATATTATTGTAATTTTATTTAAATGGTATATAATCGGTTTAAAGAGATGAGATATTTTTAAAAGGTTTAACAAATGTTTTAAGGTTTTGTTTGATATGAGATTTTAAAAAGTTTTAACAAGTTAAACAAAAAAATGACTACTATATAATCAATAACTTAATATTTTAAGCTATGTATTTATGTTTATACGAGTATTCAAATCTCTTCCAATTTCTGTGGTATTATAGAGCATTCAGCAATCGATTTTTGCAGAACCATTCTGGTTTCTTTCTTCTCTGCCTTTGGTTATTCGTGGACTGGCTTCGACTTTGAGTTTAGAGTTCGGCTTTTTGTTTACGTTCCCGTTCCCCAGCCCGCTCCCCCCTACCATATTTACCCATTTTTCCGACGGTATGCAAAAAGCAACAATAACAAAAGTCACGCTTAACGACTGTGACGTCGTCGCGACTTGGCCAGGTTCGAGCCCCCCTCCCATCCTGCTTTTTCCTCCCATCCCAACACTCTTTGTATGGACTGTGTCCAGTCTGCAGATCGGGACCGGCTTTTAAGAGCCAGGCCAAATAATAAACATGCAAGTGCCGCATGGCGTGGCATAGAAAAGAATAAAGAGTGGCAGCCGAAAAGTTAAGACCTGGGAGTTGGGGTGTGAATGTGGGGAGACATCTGTGACATCCCGGGAAACTTGGGAGTAGCCTGGTCCATTGATTGATTACCGTGGTGCCGTCGTCCATGGGAAACGCCCCCATGGCAATGGGGTTGCAGTTTAATTGAGATTTATTTATGGTATGTACGCGGCCAAAAGACAAAAGAACCCGCTCTGCAAAACCCAACCCATACCAATCGCACTCCCAATCCCAATCCCAATCCCAGGTCAGGTTCCCATCAGGAGCCACGTCCATAATAACGAGCAAACAATGCGCTACGTTCTCGGGATCTCTGGCAATATTTGGACAGTGGGCAATTGAAGAACTCCAATTGTGTGGCTGCTGTTTCAGTGGTTGTTATCGATGATGTTGTGTTGCCGAGCCACTTCAGCACCACCAAAAGAATGGAATGGGACTATCCAACGGTTTGGGTTGAAAATTGGGTGGACGCCGCCTGCTTGTTATTGTCAATTGTTGGCTATGAGTGGCATTGGTTTTGCTCTTGGCTTTGGGAAGTGGCAGCCTTTGTTTTGGACAAGTTAACAGATTGCAATTGCAATTCCAGGTGGGCAGTCTGTGAGTGTGTGGGTGACATTCTAACTGTCTGAATCTGGCCCGGAATTCGAGAACTCCCATTCTCATACCATACCACACTCCATACCCATCATTGATTTTGGGTTAGGGGCTAAGTGGCATGTTGCGGTCTACTCACAATTTTGGGCCAAGCTTATTTACTGGTACACAGAAAGAAAAGGTGATTTCCGAACCCCAATTCAATTAGTAATACTCATTGCATACTATTTAGATAAATAATACATCGATTTATAAGGTCTTTAGGAACTACAAAATTATTCACAATCTATTTTTAACTTGTGCGCCATTTTTTCATCAAAGCGCGAATTCTTCAGCCAAAAGATATATCTTTACACAACTTTTTTTTATTGGTATGGGAATTTGGTTTTAAAACGTTATGTAGTTATGTATTTACAAAAACATGTTTTTATAAAATTACTATTTTAATTGTTAAGTTTATTAGTGAAATAGACTTCCAAATCCAAATTTTTTTTTTGCCTGTAGAAGCAACATCAAAGTAAACGCCCACCCCGAGTTCAGCTCGTTAAGCCCAATTAGGCATTCGCAATTTCTGGCTGGTCAGCTCGTTCTATATCAGAGCACAACTTTCACTTTAAATGCGAACAATGGCTACAAATTTGCAGACATAGACTCACAAAAATTGTACAAAAACACAACAAAATGGCGCAGACAGCGGGGCAAGCAAAATGGCGACTGCTTCCTTCCGGTCTGCCAACAAATATGATTGAGTGGCCAAAAAGAACATCATATCCAAGACCAAAAAAAAAAAAGCAATCAAGGAAAATGGAATAGAAAAACATGGGTTTTCCTCTTTTTTCGCCAGTTGGAATCGAAATCCCTGGCCTCTTGGCCGTAAAGTAAACCGCCTTCCATAAAGCTGCCATAAAAAGTGTGCTGAGAGGCAATCATTTCCATTTCCCAGAAGTACCTGCTAGGTTATGCCAGGTACTTGCAAATTTCCGCAAGCTGCCGCAAATGATTAATGTCAATAAACGCTGGCCGATGGAAAAGCTGGCTGGGATGGGATCATTCAAGAAAGTTGCCAGTTCTTCAGTTCTGGCGAGCCGGCCATGTGGGTCGTGAACCTGGGGAATCGAGGACAGCACCGATCCGCGAGCGTCGTGTGGGTGCACAAGTTCAAGTGGTGCGGTGGCTCGGGTGATTCAGGTGGTTCTGCTGGTAAGGTGCCGCGGTGGATAACCTCGATAAGTTGAAAATTGCTGGGCATAGGCATTTACATGCATACACTCGGAAAAAATTGGCAAATTCAAATGAATTACGTTTTTATAGATGTATTTTTCAGTCCAAATCTTATTTGAAATTTGCTGTCCCAAGTATAAATTATTTGACGATACAACATATAAAAAATAATATGCTACATTTTTTAGGTTAAGCTTATATAATACTTGAATGAAGTCTTAACTGGAACTCTGAGATGGGCTTTTAAATTGTTAATTCAATTTCTCACGGTATTTATTTGTATACTTGGCTATGTCGTTATCCTATTATATAAATATAACTAAATAGTTCTTAAAATGGAGGTAAAAACTTTTTCTTAAGCCTAGATTGTTTTTGACTGTTGGGGAATTCCCAAGTCTTAGGGAGTTTTTTTTTGTGCCCTTAAAACAGTTTCTATGTACCCAATTTAGCAGCAAAAAAAGATTTTTGTTGAGTGCATACATAGATGCTGCAATTACTGCCGCCATGAGGCAGCAATTTGGTGTGAGCAAAAATCGGCCACGCCTCCCAAGCACGATAATTAGCTGGGCGATCTAATGAGGAATTCGAAAGTGGCAACGCCTGCGCCTTTGGGATATGACAACTGTTTTTTTCTCTCTATTTTCTAAACATTTTTTTCCACTATTTTTGTTAGCCATGCCAGGCATGTCCAGCAATTTCACCGCTCGTTCAAACGGCGGCGGCATTTGCCTATGGTTTATTTTATTTGCCACGTCACTCCCGCCGCACATGCGCAGTTTGCCATTGCTCAGCGATTGTGAATGTGACAGGTGAGCCGGGCCAGGGAAAACCTTTTGGCTTGGGAAACCTGGGCAGCACGCGATCCGTTCCGATTCGAACCTTACCTAACCGAACCGATCCAAAAGTAATGGAATGCTCAGCTTCAAGGGTCATTGTCGTCATGCATGCAGACTGGTGGAGGAAGGAGTCACTCCCATGTGGCTGCCAGGGCCTCTAATTCAATTACCGGCCGACTGCATTCTGAATTCTGCATTCTGGATACTCGCCGGCCCCACACAGCGTCACCAAGTCGAGAGAATCCCATTCGGTTGCAATTTAGCTAACGGCAATTCTGCATTTAAGCCATATTTGGCTGGATCCGGTAAATGCTTTCAGACGCCTTGATTGACAGCCCCAAGAAGTCGTGGAAATTGAGGTGTTGACAGAGTGTCAACCGAAAAGGATCTGGCGGATCCATATTTAACACTGGGGTCCATTTTATTGGCCTTGAAACTTATGAGTACCTTGTATAAATACTTTCAGTTTAGGAATCTTTTCAAAGTATAATATTTAAGATCGTGATTTTCAGCAGTTGGTTAGGCTTCTGGATATTTTTTTTTATTAGACATACAATAGATATTGCTTACGGAAAAATAACAAAGTATGGTCTTTAAATTATGAAATACTACGTGTCTAATCGAATTTTTAATTTTAACTACTAGTGGGACAGAATAACTACTTTATGACTTTCTAGTAAAACCATTTTTAAGTTAGTTGGAAAAAATTGATAAAATATCTGAGCGTGTGTCATACATACAACGATCTTGCCACTATAATTTCCATTCACAAGATCTAAAAATTTCAAATATACGCGCCACCAAAGTACTAAAATCTAAAATACCAAAATAAAATACCAACTTAATTGGCTCTTCGGCCTTTCGTGCTGGCGGCTTTATTAAACAGCCGGACCACGGTCACACTGCAAGCCAATTTGGAAAATTTCAGCGAAAATTCTGAAAAAAAGGGTGTTTGTGTATTGAAAAGCCTCAGAATTGGCGTGAAAATGACGTCGTTGGACCCGGCGCCGAACAAAACGTGGGAGCTGTCGCTGTACGAGCTGCAGCGCAAGCCGCAGGAGGTGATCACAGACAGCACGGAGATCGCGGTGTCCCCGCGGAGCCTCCACAGCGAGCTGATGTGTCCCATCTGCCTGGACATGCTCAAAAAGACGATGACGACGAAGGAGTGCCTGCACCGCTTCTGCTCCGACTGCATTGTGACCGCCCTGCGTTCCGGCAACAAGGAGTGCCCCACGTGCCGCAAGAAGCTCGTCTCCAAGCGCTCCCTGCGCGCCGATCCCAACTTCGACCTGCTCATCTCGAAGATCTACCCCAGTCGCGAGGAGTACGAGGCCATCCAGGAAAAGGTGATGGCCAAGTTCAACCAGACGCAGTCGCAGCAGGCGCTGGTCAACTCTATCAACGAGGGCATCAAGCTGCAGTCCCAGAACCGGCCACAAAGATTCCGCACCAAGGGTGGTGGAGGAGGTGGCGGTGGCAATGCCAATGGTGCTCCCAGTGTGGCAGCGCCTCCTGCTCCAGGTGCACCCGCTGCTGTTGCCCGCAATGCCTCCAATCAACTGCATGTCCACGACACAGCCTCCAATGATAGCAACAGCAATACCAATAGCATCGATCGCGAAAACCGGGATCCCGGTCACTCGGGCACTTCGGCGGCCTCGGCCATCACCAGCGCCTCGAATGCGGCACCCTCCTCGTCGGCCAACTCGGGCGCCAGCACTTCCGCCACCCGGATGCAAGTGGACGACGCCTCCAATCCGCCCTCGATGCGGAGCACTCCGTCGCCGGTGCCCTCTAACTCAAGCAGTTCCAAACCGAAGCGCGCCATGTCGGTGCTGACCTCGGAGCGGTCCGAGGAGTCCGAGTCGGATTCACAGATGGACTGCCGCACCGAGGGCGACTCCAACATCGACACCGAGGGCGAGGGCAATGGCGAGCTGGGCATCAACGATGAAATTGAACTCGTGTTCAAGCCTCATCCCACGGAGATGTCGGCGGATAACCAGCTAATCCGGGCACTCAAGGAGAACTGCGTGCGCTACATCAAGACCACAGCCAATGCCACCGTCGATCATCTTAGCAAGTATCTGGCCATGCGGCTGACCCTCGATCTGGGCGCTGATCTGCCGGAGGCCTGTCGCCTGCTCAACTTCTGCATCTACGTCGCTCCACAGCCCCAGCAACTGGTCATCCTGAATGGCAACCAAACGTTGCATCAGGTCAACGATAAATTCTGGAAGGTATGTCGAGCTTTAGCTTATATTTTAAAAACCCCAAACTTACTAATCATACCTATCATTTTCTAGGTAAACAAGCCAATGGAAATGTATTACTCGTGGAAGAAAACCTAAGCAGTACGAGAGGCGTTTAGTATTAGGTCGTTTATTTCTGAACTGGAAATATTTTTAGATGTAGAGCTTAACACGTATATAAAGCATTCATTATAAAACAAAGTATATATGATTTTAAGTAAAAGATACACACATTTATTGGGATCAAGTAACTAAAAAAGTTAGTTAATTATGGCTATTGCACATTTGATTTAAACTGTGATTGGTTCTTGGACTGAATATTGTTTTTAAATCCCGTTCTATTTCATTTCCTTCGGTACCTGTTGCACTTTTTTAGCTATTGCTAACTCAAAATCACGAAAGTCTGCACTCGCCTCAATTATGTTGCAACATTTGGTTTCGATGCGATTCAGAAAATCCCTGCTTTCCATTCGGTTGTCCTTTAGATCCTTCTCCAGTTCATAAGGCAAGCCCAAGTTGATAAGCTCGTCCAAATCTTCCGTGGTTATGGTGGGCTGTGCTTTTAGTTGGGCGCACTTCTCGAAGATGTCCAGGTACTGCTCGGCTAAATTCCTATCGCCGGATCGCCTTTCTTCCATGAACTCGCGGAGTAGCTTTGCGGCTGGCGGGTCCGAAAGAATGTCCATAACCCTTCCAATCAAATCTTTAATGCGAAGGAGTTCCTCCACAGAGATTTCTGAGCAGCCGCAAAAGCACTTTATCATTTTTTGGGCCCTGCCCTGTTTTATTCAATGCAACACTATTATTATTTCTTTTAATGTCTTTACCTACCTCGTACGAGTAGGAGAAAGCCATCGCGACTAAATTTGATGTCGATTCTTCGGGATATTACCTTTTACTGAACGCTTTTATTTCCAAGATAAGACTTTGAAAAAAGAACAGTGTGAAAAGGTTATCAGTGATAGCTTATCAATCAATATATGGAACATATAATTTTTTAAAGCAACATCTTGCCTTAGAAATGTCTTAGCAAAAGGAATTCAGTGTTGCCTGGTCCCTGTTTCGGTTTATTTAAAGCAAAATTAAATACTTTTTCCAAGAATACCTGCTTGCCTACCTATGCTTTTGTTTCCAAAGATGCATTATCAATAAAAAGTTGTATGGAAAAGGTCCAGGTGTTATCAATCACTATACGGGCTTAAAATGTTTTCCCGTTTTAATAAATATTGCGATTTTGTAAATATTTGGAGCACTTTCGTATGTTGCGGAGATTTTTTCGACTTTCCCATTGAGCACTATCGATGCTATCGCCACGCCACCTAGCGTAGAGTAGCGGTACCACAGACCATACCAAAGCCTGTTTAACTTAGTTGTGGTCGCAAGGCAGACTTTAGCGCACTGAGTGTTAGAATTTGTATGCTTGCTACCAACTTACTAGCTTTCTTAGTTACCGAGATCTAAGCGTTCATAGGGACAGACGAACATGGCTAGATCGACTAATCCTAATCAAGAATGTATATCTTAAAAGATTGATCTTACAGAAGAAAATGTTAATAGAAAGACAACAAATTTTGTTCGCATTTGGTATCAGGTAATTTATTAGTCTACCTCTAGTGCGTAACAACATTACAAAGCGTACAATATAAAAACAACTACATATTTAATGTTAAGTAAAAAGGTATAAACCGTATCTGTGGGTTCAATAGAATGTGAGTGTTTGATGAGCCTGGGCTCTAGCACGTGTCGGAAGCCACATTGAGATAGGAGGACGGTTTCCGTTTCTTCGTTGTATGGCCATGACTAAACTATGGTGTTGGATCGAGAGGATAATGGGTGTGGAAGCACCAAGGCACTGGGGTAGGTGCAGAGAGGAACGAGGTTGGGTGCGGTTCTACAAAGGTACCCAAGTGACTTTGGTAGGCGTTGCACAGTGAACACATAAGGCATCGATCCACTATATCGATGACTATATCATTTCGGCACTCGACGCATCTTAGCCACGATTGCGTCCCTGAAGTCACGGAAATCGCTGCTGGCCTCGATCTCGTTGCGACATTTTCCCTGGATGCGATTAAGACCGCAATTGATGTCCGTTCGATTGGCGCTAAGCATGCGCCTGGACAAATCCTGCTCGAGATCGTAGGGCAGGCCCAGATCGACCAGTTCGTCCACCTCGTCCTGGGTGAAGGTGCGCTGATTCTCCGCCAGAAGCTCGGCGCACTTCTCGTAGATATCCAGATACTGCTCGGCCTCTACCTTGTCGCCGGAGCGCCTCGTCTCCATGAACCTTCGCAGCAGTCTGGTGGCATCAGGATCCACCAACGTCTGGTGGACACTATTCGTCAGCAAATAGATCCTCTTAACCTCTTCGACGGTCATGTCGCTGCATCCGCAGAAGCACTTAATCAGCTGCAGGGTTTTGTTCTAGCGATATGACATGGAAAACTGATGATTAAGACACCTCCTGTTGACATTTTTCCAATATCTACTTACCGTGTACGAACTGCAGGCCATGCTGAATGTCTTTGTAAGTACCTCTTATTTTAGAAATACCTTACTAATCAGCTGGGGACACACGTACTTATTCCCGGTAAAAATAATTTACTAAATTTTATTCGTCAACAATATAAAAAGTGTGATGCGCAGAGGTGTGCCGAAAATACAACCTTTCTAACGCTGAACTATGGTCAGTCTAAACTTTCTTGAGATGTTACCCGCACTATTCCAAAGTTAAGAATAATGTATGAGCAGGAGCCTTATATACCCGGGCAAATGTAGTCATAATGTTATTTAAACTATATTTTATGTTTAATTTATGTGCTGTTTTTAACCACAAAAATTTGATAGTGACTTGTAAAATGATGAGCTCATAATGAGATTCAACTGTTTAAAAATAATAACACGACATGACAAGATGTTCTTGAAAATTAAAGGATTTTATCATTTCCTCCTTCTAAGGTTTGAATTATAGAGTGTTATATACGGCCCAACATCTTTGGAACCGTCCTTGTGATATATCATGATGACAAACGGATGACTGAACCGAAAATGTAAAAGCACTTCATAAATTAACGAGCAACAATTTTGTACATTTCGAGCTGTGGTTTATTATTAACAAACTTCAAGCTTGGTCAAAGTAACCAAAATAATTACATATCAACTCTTAATTTTTTTTTGAGCGACTCGCATACTTCTTGGATCCTGTCAAATGCCTCGACTGGTATCGGGAAGCCGTTCTGAGGTACCGGCAACTCCGGCAACTCCTTCCACTTGCTCGCATCGCTTCCGCACATGATGAGCTTGGCCTCCTGAAGAAATGCATCACAATTTTCATACATGCGCACGCTATATTCGTAGTTGGCCTGTTCCACTTTATAACCGGCAGAAAGTTCATTTAAGGCTAAATCCTGCATGAAAGGCTTGAGTAGCAAGGAAGACACCTCATCCTCAAGGACTTTCTGGTTGTAATTCTTACTTAAGGCAGTATAAATGCAACCCAACAAGCGATTATATTTAAGCTAGCGTTTGAAGAGTAAATCAATTAAGCTAGGCCAATTTGTTTTCTTATTTTACGCACCTCAATATTTCCGTCGTCCATGGTGAATAGTGTTGTTATAAGTCTTTCCTTTTACTGATGGTGCCAATGAATAGGCAGCGGCTTTTATACCGAGTCGTAATGCAGAAACTCATATTTTTTCTTCAAATTTCGAGAAATATTTTGTATTATTTCGGCTTACAATAATTGTTCTTGTAATCTTGTAGGTTTCTTTAGAAAAATCCCGAAAACTACGGGGAAAAGTCTTATGTATAATTTCTACAGAATCCGATAACATTGTCTAAGTGCTCAGAATGCTTAACACGTTTCATTATAAATTATTCAGAAAAAACGCTTATTTTGAGAATATGCACATTATGATATTAAATGTTCAAAATGCTGAAGACATTTCATTAGAAATGATTACAGGAGGAATTCCTGTTTTGGGGATTTCAACTTTCTATTAAAGCTGGAAAACTATTGATAAAGTTCCTGAAATTTTAGAATCACATCACAGAAGTTTTATTCTTCCAGTTAGCACCATTATTAGTACAGACACGTTATGACAAAGGTTTTAAAATCCCATGCACACCCACGCCAAAACCCAATGTTAATATTACAATTCAAAAGAATCTCACACTTTATTCAGAAAATACATAAAATCAAAGGTTTGTAAACAATAGTAAGAAGTCTGCAATTCGATTGCACCTACAGCTTGGACTTAAGGGCCTTCATTAGCTTCTCCAGCTTGAGGGCCTTCTGGAAGTCGCCGCTGATCTTCAGCTTGCCGGTCATGTAGGCGGGAGCCGCCTTCAGCTTGCCGGAGAACATGTCGAAGAAGTTGTTCGAGTTCATGGTCAGCGTGGCGTCGGGAGTGGCGGGCGGTGTTCCGGAGCCGCAGGAACCGGAGCCGTTCTTCAGGTCCAGGAACCATGTTCCCTGCTCGGCACCGCTGATGTTGAACTGGAAGACGGCCTGCGTCTTCGAGACGATCTCGGGCGAGAGGAGAGATTCGATTTTCTGGAACAGCTGGGGTATCTTTGCGCTTCCGCCAGACGCCGGGGCGGCAGATGCTCCTCCGGCCGGAGCGCTATCCTCCACCGGAGCTCCCTTCTCCTCCACGAAGAAGTCCACCATCAGTTTGTCGGCGTTCTCGCGGATGCATGCGTAGTCCGTGAGATCTGTAATTCCCGCCGACTCTAGCACCTCGTCGTCCACAAAGAACTGACCGGTGGACTGCCTGGGCTCGCGGCTCAGGATGGCGTAGGCGGCATCGGCCATGATCGCCGGCTTGCGTGACCACTTGGCGGAATCGGGGCCGGTGAGCATTTCGATGGCCGCCGTGTGGATGGCAGTGCGTGGCCACAGGGCGTTAACAGATATTCCCTGATCGCGGAACTCCTCGGCCATGCCCAGCACACACATGGACATGCCGTACTTGGCCATGGTGTAGGCCACATGGGGCCCAAACCACTTGGCCTTCATGCTCAGCGGCGGCGAGATGTTGAGGATGTGGGCGTGGTTGCTCTTCTTCAGGTACGGCAGGCACTCCTTGGACACCAGGAAGGTGCCGCGGGTGTTGATGTTGTGCATCAGGTCGTAGCGCTTCATGTCCGTGTCCGGGGTGTTGGTCAGCGAGATGGCGCTGGCATTGTTGACCACAATGTCGATGCCACCGAACTTGGCCACAGCCGCCTCCACGGCGCCGCGCACCTGTTGCTCATCGCGCACGTCCACCACACATGGATAGGCCTTACCGCCGGCCTTCTCGATCTCCGCCGCCGCCGAGTAGATGGTTCCCGGCAGCTTGGGATGCGGCTCTGCCGTCTTGGCGGCCACCACAATGTTGGCTCCATCGCGGGCCGCCTTTAGGGCAATCTCCTTGCCGATTCCTCGCGAGGCACCCGTGATGAACAGGGTCCGTCCTGCCAGCTTTCCGGTGTTGATCATCCTGTCCAAAGTTTATAGACCGTTTGCCGTGAGATCTTGATTCCCACTGTTAACGGTGATAGTGCTGGAAATCAGAGATCCAAGAGAAAGTCCAAAGTGCAGATTCAGCCGAATTGATTCACAACAAGTCGGCGATGAGAGAGCGGCATCTGCTCTCTCCTTTTTCCCGTGGGGGTCTTGCTCCCGCTAGAGATGGGCGCGTGTCAGTTACGCGCGAACACGATACTAGGTCAGTGAAATGATTTCAAAAATAACTTTTATTTATAAATTTTGGAGCTTCACGTATGATATTATTTATTTAATTTAATTAAATTCGTCTAATCAGAAAATATATATTTATGTTTTTAATCTAGAAGTCATGTTCTGCGCCATAAAAAACACGACACGGCGCGTGTTAGTCACGCATGAGCACGATACTAGGTCAGTAAAATGATTTTAAAAATTACTTTACTTTACTTATAAATGTTGTAGCTTCTCATTTGATATTATTAATTTCATTTAATTAAATTCGTCTAATCAAAAAATATATATTTATGTTTTTAATCTAGAAATCATGTTCTGCGCCATAAAAAACACGACAAATGCACATCTCTATATTCGATACATTCTGTAGATACATATCGATACACAGCTGATACATTAGAGTGACCATGCTATCAAGCACGTCCAAATTTTGGCGCAATTTTAACGGTGAAAGACTTCATTGTTTCGAATTGTTAAGTGAAATTTGATGTATTTGATGTGACTAAACTCACAATTAGAACGGCTACCAAGTACTTTTATTAGTTTCTAACATTATCTATCCAATACAAAAATGGCACACAATGGAAAACAACGATTCGTCTATAAAACTCAACACCCAACACTATCCTTTGACTACTGCAAGTTAATTAGTGGAACCACTTGGGTTTTAAAGTTCGTAGGCCCGGTCGCCGTTCTGTGATTGTTAAATGAGGGTGTCCTCATCCTGCCCCTCGAAGACCATTAAAAGCGAGTGCTGCGAGGGTGAGCGACCCAGGGTCAGTCCACCCAAGGAGCCATCCGGCGAGAGAAGGCCCGTCTGCAGGCTGTTGTTGTCCCGATAGCCGGAAGTCGAGGATGTCTGCGAAACCGAGTCCCAGGAAATCTCGCCCAGGGTCTTGGCCTGTACCTGCGGCGGTGGCTCCTCCTGGGAGGTGACCTATGAAGAGTGGTTAGAAGTGGGTTTAAATAAGAATAACTTAGAACCACTTACAATGCTGGGTGGTTCTATGGGCGTCAGGCGACTTCGCTTCAGCCTGAAGGTCTTCCGGCTGGCCGCCTTCGAACGCTGCAGCCTTGACCTCGTGTGATCACCGGAACTGTCCTCCGCTGGACTCTCCGGCGAGAGGGGCGTGGTGGAGGTCTCACCGGAGGAGTGGCGGAACTCCACGGACGAGACGAAGCGCAATTTGGGAGGCTGGGCCTTGAAGGGAGCCTGCTGCAACGACTGCGAATGCGAGAGATGCGAGGGCACGGCGGAAGCGGAGGTACCCATACCGCCGCCGCCCGATCCATGGTGACCCGATCCGCTCGGCGTGGGCCCCACCAAGGTGGGCGCCGATCCTGCATCCGCCTCGCCGCTCTGGCTCTCGCTGGTCGTCGTGTGCGGATCCCGGCCCGTGGAGCTGCTCGAGAGCGACTCCCGCGGCGGGTGCAGCGTCTGCTGCGACAGCGTGTCGCTGGGCGTGCAGATCCCGCCGGATCCGCTGCGCGAGTCGATCGGCACCGCGGAGACGTGGGAGTGCGAGGCCTGGCCGGTGGTGGTTCCTGTGAAGATAGATATGAGTGAAGGTCTTTGCTGCGACTTGTGGGCTTCAGCCGCACTAGTTGCCGCCGGTGTGTCGCTCTTCTTTTGCTCGGAACTCTCGCGATCTGTGGAGACTGAAACATGAGTGGATGTGTGGGGCGGTGATTGGGCTTGCTTTCGTATCAGGCGCTTACCGTATCGCTTCTCCTCCAGCTCGTCGCGCAGGTCACGCAGCTCCCGGGCCAGTTCCAGCAGCAGGGCTCCCTTGGACTTGATACCGCCCTGCGGCGGAGTTCCACGCAGTCGCTCCCTGATGATGAACTGCATGTGCCGCTCGTGATCGCCAATCGGTGGTTGGGATATCTGGAAGAGGTGAGTCGTTAGTGTTAACCCGTTTTTAGCTATATCTGGGAATTAGTGGTTCGAAGGAGTAGGGATACATTTGTCAAATCTAAGGTTTATTGTAGTGCAGGGTTATGTACTTGGAGAAAAAACAATGGAGGTAACTAATGGTATTGAACCAAAATAAGCTTTTATCTTTGACCTTATTAAATTCTATAAAAAAAAAAATATGGTCAAAGAACTAGATATCTTTAAGAAAAAGTATTGGGGGTCACCAGGAACAGCATAATTCTAAAAGCGGAGCGTTATGTTGGGATCACAGAAGCGAGATTTAGGTGGCAGGGAGGAATGTTACCAAGAAAACCACAAAGACTAGCAGTCATTCCACTCTCAGCTTAGTTAGTATAGATGATAAAACGATTACAATTTCTTGAGTCACCAATAATAACATTACACCCAAGACTTTTGCGTTGGGGTCACCAAAGTCGAAGATCAGTTTACAATATATTAATGAACAACTACATTAAAGTACAAATTACCTTGTGTAGGATGAAGGGCAGCAGGACAATGTACAGGGGCGTTCGATGGGTCACCACGAACTCCATGAAGCTCCAGAGGTCCGGTGCGGCCTCGTTGCGCCTTCCGAGATCCCTCATCACACGGACAATGCGCGGCCACTCGTTGGAGAGCCGGCTCTCGAAGCAGATGCACACGATTCGCAGGGCCAGGAAGGCGGCCTGGTAGAGGGAACCGGAGATGCGAGCTGGGCGCTTGGCATCCCGACTGCCGGTGAAAGTGAGCGAGCCGGCGCGTAGGTCGCCGGTTACCCGGTTTATCTGGGACACGGCCTGGCCGGTTCGACCCGCCGGCGGACTCATCGCATTCAGCACGGCAGTCAGCAGGAAGGAGACGTCCGTCATCTTCAATTCGCCCACGTCGGAAACGCCTCGGCCCGAGCAAACCTTCAGACACAGTGGCATTATCAGATGCATTAGAAAGCCTTCGGCCTTTTCCTGCGTGGCAAACTCGGCACTCCCGCCGCAAATCTGGACGAGGGAGAAACAGTCCACGGGGCTGACCACCTGCAGGGCCACCAAACGCACCACGGCCGAGCAGAAAAAGGCCGGTGGATTCTGAGACATGAGCGCTGCTCCTGCGCTGGAGACGCCCTCGGGGATGCCGGATCCGGGCTCGTTGACGATCAGATTTTGCACCGTACTAATGAGCGTTTTCATCTGCTGCCAGTGCAGCACGTACGAGTGCCGAACGATCGTCTCGTGGATGCCCTTCAGCAGTCCGGCGGCCGCCTCCCAGTCCGTGTTCCTCCTGATAGATGGTTTCTTTGAGATCTTGAGAAAGACCTTGTCGATGCGCCGCAGGACGGTGACCAGTGCGTTGCGTAATGTATCGTTGGACCACTCAGCCCGTGGAAGGACAGCCTGCATATAGCGCTGCAGACCCCGGCAGGCCATGGACTCCGGATCGTAGGGAGAAACCTTTAGCAGGGAGTGGGCAATGTCCGCCAAACGAATGTGGCACTTGGCGTCCAGAACCTCTGTGGGTTTCGTATCACTGGGCATCTTTTTGGCCAGCTCCGCCAGGCGAGCAGTGGACTTGGTCAGGAAATCAGCCACCACGGAGAGCAAAACGTCGCGGGGTCTCCGGTATTCGGTGCGTATCATTTCCGAATCCTCTGCCGAGTCCATCATATTCTTAGTGCGGGCATCGGTCAAGTATTTCGAATGTGACTCCTCCTCGAAGTCCAGACCAGGGGAACAGGGTGGTCCCCTGCTGCAGTTGCGCTGCGAGGATCCCTTGTGCTCTGGACTGTTTCGATAGGGTCCATTGTAGCTTTTGGCCAGACCCTCGCAGTTGTGGACCATGGTGCGAATAGCCACTGCCAGCTGGAGGATAATATCTCGCTCGGACTTTCCCTGTAGTGGAATATAGCTGGGCGATTGGATTTGCTGAAGATAACAGGGTAGAATGGCCTCTAAAATGATCTGAAAGTGTCAATGTTTACGTAAGAATTTTAACACTCGAAAAAGATAACAATGAACATCATTCGGCTGTTCCTAAATCTTTATATCTTCTAAATATTTCTATCTTAGGAAATAGTTTCCACTCACTAGCATTTGGTATCCTCGTGTGCTTTCGGCGGAGTAGGATACCACCATTACGCAAAGTGTTATGCAGTCCAACACGGTGACGTCGTCATCCTCGTCGTGGTAACAAAAGTCAATGGCCTTCAGGGGTTTGGGTTCCTTGACCAGTTCCGCAATATTTAGAGGATCCGGCGAGGGATCCTCCAGACTGAGGAGCAGATTGAACAGGCAGCTCGACTGCACTTTGTGGGCCTCACCATAAGTGCCATCTTCGTCCGTGTCGAGAATGGCGGAAACGGAACCAAACATTTGCAGAATGAAAGGCTTCCGATTCAGCAGATAGAACTGCTTTACAGCATATTCAATAGTAGTGGTGATCAGCTTGTTGGTCTGATGCAATGAATAGACTTGCAACAGGGTGGGCATTATCATAAAGTAACCGTTCGTGGAGAAGATGTTCTTGAAGTTGAAGGCGGCGTTGATGAAGGTGGCCATCACATAGCGCATGATGCACGAATCTTCGGCATGCAGAATGGAGGCGCCGGAAAGTACGTTCAGAAAGAGTTGGATGTCCGCTGAGTAGGCGAAATTCCCAGCCATGGCCTCGAACATGCGGGCGATCAGACGCACCCACATGAACTTGTGCAGGACGTCCAACCCGAGCAGCACCTTTCCGTACTCGCCACCATGGTGCAGATCCAGATCCACCTCGAGTGCCTTGCGCGGGAAGGAGGGCAGCTTCATCAGCTCCTCGTGCAGGAACACCACCCGCTGCACCACCATGTCCACGTTTTTGAGGATAGCCCAGGTCAAATGGACCTTTCCAATCTCCACGAACTTCTTGGTTAGCTCTTGTTTCTGCAGGGCCAGGAAGGACTCTTCCGGACGCATCAACATGAGACGCACCTCCGGGTATTGGGACCTCTTGAAGAAGTACAAATCACGAATGTACCAATTGGGATTTAGAATCTTGCCTGGTAAACACAATGAGATTGTCTATAATTCTATGGATAGATGGGTGATTTTATCCACTTACTGCTCTTGTAATCTACCAAGCAGTAGTGACTGGTGTTCTTCTCATCGATGGGATAGTAATCCAGGGCCTCCTTGAGCAGCTGACAGAACAGAGTGTCCTCCTGCACTGGAAACTGAGAGGGTATGTTGTAGTCATCATCAGCAGGTCCATGTACTACAATCTTCTTGGCTGCGGGCACATTTGCAGTTAGTAGGATAGAAGCATCGCATTGCTCCTTACGCAGAATCTGCTTTAGATCCTTGAACATAATGCCATGCACCGAGTGCACCACCATCCAGAGAACAGATAAAGCTGAGCCAACAAGCTAAAGAGTAGGAGTTTCTTAAGAAAGAGTCCTATTTTAATAAAAGAGACAACCCACCTCTTGCTTCAATTCGTTGGAAGATCGCACATAGAACATGATGTACCCAATAATGGAGTTGTAGAGGGCAAATGCCGCCTGTTGCGGCAGACGTGGGACAAATCGAATGAGGTGTCGCAGCAGCTTGAACATCTGATCCTGACGATCACGAGTTAGACGCTCGAACACATAGCGCAGGAACAGGGCTGACTCCTCCACCAAACAAACCCAGATCACCTGGTAGGCTATCTCGTATACCGCATTACCATCCGATCCGATGGCTGCATCGTCCAGACAACCGACAATCTGCATCACGGAGGAGCAGAGGACGGAGGGAAAGAGCGAGTGGGCGTGGTGCAGGTGCGAGGACATGCGCGTTCCATCAAGATCCTCCTCGATCTCATGGTCCTCCAGCTTCTCCATTCCGGGCTCATGGGAGGCCTGTTGGCTTATGGGTATCATGGTGATCAGGAAGCTATGTCGCTCTGCCCTTTGTTTGTCCCTCTGCTGGCGCAACGCATTCCGAATGGCCTCCGTCTGCTGCATCTTACGGCTCTTGGTGGCGGTGACTAGGGATCTCTAAAAAGGTAAAACGATATTAGGCAATCAGTTATTTGATCGATTCCTCCCCTCGACCAGTACATAACCCAGTGTCTCGGCTGCCTTCTCACTCACATGTCTATCTTGGTTAAGGGTGACGTCCATGTCCTTGGTCTGCTGCACTGGCATCCAGGGTGGATCCACCACCGGCAGACTTTCAATGCCAATCTTGGGTGAGGGTAGTGTGAATTCAATGCCACCCGGTGGCACCTTGAAGGTCACATCATGTGCATTCTCCTCCATTCGCGGCCAGACATGGAAACGGCACTTCCACAGCACCAGATATCGCTGAATGGCACCAATCCTTATGTCCGGATCCTTGTGCTTCAGTGCCCGCTGCATGATGTCGAAAGCGAAGTTCTGGGCCTTCACCGAACCCATCAAGAATACAGCGGCACTTGAGGTGGCCGTATCGTGATTCGTTTCTAGGAGAAGTTCCCAAGCGGCGGGCATTGCCTCGATGACCATCTCTTCGGTGAGGACAACAGCTCCCTTTAGCAGGGTGGCCAATGGAAAGTGGAACAAGTTGCGTATGTGGATGCGGATGAACTTGAGTATTGGTGGTTCCTCCTGCATCTTCTTTTCCTTCTCCTGGCGAAAAGCTTTGGCTAACTTCTCCGCCATTTCCAAGTCGGGATCATCACTTATGCTGTAAATCCAGTATTAGTTATGAATAGAGATGTTATTTAGGTATCACCTACCGATCTTTCCGGGACAAGCTATCCTTACGCTTAGACGGAGATGTTTGGGTGGAACTCTGCTCCGATACTTTGCGAGTGGAGCGGGCTCGTGAAGTATGGGGCTTACCGGAGGTTATTATAGTAGGTTCCACATTAGGATGATCCGCATCGAAGGTAAAGCCAAATTCCTCGCCATAAACCTAGGCAAACAAAATTAATGGGGATTCGATGTAAGATCTATGTAATCTAAGGATTATTTGTAATGACATACCTTCCTTGCGGCCTTGACCAACCGAGTGCAGGATCGCATGTGTCGTTTGTAGCAGAAGGGATGGCAATATCCTTTGTGAGTACAGTAATAGTTGTAACTGGACATCAGATCGATGATGGCCTTCAGCCAGGGCATATTCTTGGCCGTATCATCGTTCTCATTGGAATCAGTGGGTGACTCCGGCTGCTGATCGTCGCTGAGGATCCCAGGTGACTCCTCGCCCCCACTGATCATGCCCTGTTCCGAGGTGTCACTGCGATCCGAGAGCGAGGATACCTTCCTTCGCGATTGCATGTTGACTATAGGTTTAATATAACGATAAGGTAAGGTTATAGGATAGATACATAGATAGTTTCGTTGACTTACAATCGGTTTCTATGTCCTTGCTGTCTTTGGTGTTGCGACGTAGCTTTAGAGAGCGGCGCTTGAAGGATCCTCCAGTTGTGGTGGCTGTGCCACGTCTTAAAAGGAATGGACGTACAGCCGATGCAGTGGGTCGACGAGCTAGGAAAGATAACCCTATAAAACGATTCTTATTCCATAAAGTAAACACTAATAATACCTTCTTCGCCCTCCTTGGTCAGCGTTGTGTTGCTACTGTTCTCCGACTCATTGTCCGGTTCATGGAGCACAAAGGATATCTTCCGCTCTGACTGGCCGGCTCCATCGTTTCCCGCTGCTATCGACTGCAGGCTCTGGGCGGAGGTCTGCGAGTGACCCATGGAACTGAGGGCCATGGACCAACGGCGATTGGCCTCGCGGTACACCTTCTCCCAGGGCGCCGGCTTGTCGCGATGGATCAGCTTGGATGTCTTGGGCAGCATCAGATAGGTGTCCCTCAGGAAGGCCGTAATCTCGAAGAGCAGCACACAGGCAATAAGCTTCAGGGAGTGCGGACAATCGTTGCCATGTGGATTCACCGAGGTCTCGTCCAGGAAGTCCTCCTCCTCGTCCTGCTGCAGTAGCTCTCGCTGCTTCTCGGGATCTGTGAGACTGGCATTGACGGCCTCGTACTGCAGTCGCTCGGTAAAGAGGATCTCCTCCAGCCTGGCACCCACCATCTCAGCCCATTGATGGAACATCTTTCCGGCAGCCCGCTGCAGAATGTGGGTTCTTCTGGCGCTCGTTTGGCTCACCTGTTGCTTCATCTGGTTGATATTAATGTTGGCACCCGATGCACGGTAGCTGCCCACGTTCTGTTTCATCCAGGCGGGCCACTGACCCTTGTTGCACAGATGGACAAAGTGGGCGCACTCCAGCAGGAACGTGGCCCTGGCTACGAGGGGAGCTTGGGGCTGAGGGAAGAAAAGGTTAGTGTTTAGTATGGGATTACTCTTTCAATTTAACCCTAGTGATTTTAAGCCCGTGCCAAGTGTTATACTGACCAGATCCAGGACGGCGGCCACCAGCTGAGGATCGGGAAAGGAGCCGGGTGCACAGGTCTCCAGCAGGAAGGATAGACGCAACATGCCCACGCGCACCGGTTCGGTGGGCACCAACTTGCGCTCCTTCAGGATGACCACCTCCGACTCACGCGGCCCGTCGCACATGTCCGAGGAGGAGCGACGGCTGAAGTCCGCCGTCTCCTCGATGCCGCCCACCTTCTTCTTGCCCTTCACAATGCCGCCGAAACGGTTCAGCCGCCGCTCGACGCGTCGCTTGGCACGCTGAATGGACCGCCCAATGCCATCGCTCGACCGTCCGCGCTGGATCTTCAGCGAGGCGTGCCGCATGAACGTGGAGGAGATCTCCGGGTTGAGCGACCCGATCTCCAGATCGATGGAGGAGGCCTCCTTGGGCGTGCCGCGGAACCAGCGCACCAAGCCGCTGAGCCGTCCCAGCGAATTGCGTTCCGAGCTGGACGTGGAGTCGGACAGCAGGGCTCGTTCGCTGTGCCGCGGGGTCAAGGTGGGCCGGACTCCCGTGGTCCGCCGCCGGAAGTTGCTCAGCGGCGACTGGCTGGTCTTGTAGTGCTCCTCGCACGCCTCCGTCTCCAGCAGGCTCTGAAAGAATACAGGCGGGGATAAGCTTCAGGTTGGGCCTTAAGGATATGGCTCACCACGGCGCAGGCAGATGAGGTGCTGCGCTTCTTCAGGAGGAGACGTCGTTGGGAACGGTTGTCGTCGTTCTGCAGGCTCTGGCTTACATTCGCCTGGGGAATGTGTCTGAAAAGATAAAAAATTATACGGAATCATTAATTAATCCAGGCTTACGATTGCAAATAATATTTTAATACTAATTTCGAATTGGAACGTTTCTTAAAGCTTCCATCCACCTACTGCTCTCAGCCTACAAAACTGAACCAATTATTGAAAACTAATAAATTTAATTTGTATTTAATTCCATTTAAAAATATTAAAACATAATATTTAACATCAGCATTAAAACTTTATCGTCTATAACTTCCTTTTAAGTATTATACGGCTTACGCTTCGACGTTTACAACAATTAAGAGTTCTTAAATCTTATGGGTATCTATTGTAGTTTCTCACCTTATAACGCGAGTGGTCTGTGCCGAAGGACCCTTTTTATGGGGCCTTGGAGTAACTGCCAATATTCCGCTGAGGGCCACCAAACGAAATGGACCGCCGTGGGCGCCCTTCACATACGTGACCAGCTGCCGGATGTCCCCGTAGAGGGCTATGTTCTCCGGACCCTTCAGATCCTTGCTGGCCTCCACAAACCGGCTGACCAGTGGCTTGAAGACCGCTCCAACCACTTGGGCCTCGGCTCCGCCGCTCATGCCGCCGCTAAAATTGGTCGAATAGCCGCCCTGACCTGGTACGCCGCCAATATCGGTGTTAGCATTTTTAAATCCACTCTGACGTTTATGAGCTATTTGCATCATTTCATACATACATACATATATATATATATACAACGTATTGGTGGTGACAGTAAAGAATCGGGAGGTTAACAACTCAAAAGCATTAGCAAAGGGTCCTGGCATGCAAAATGGGTAGAAGAGAACCACAAACAGCATGGGGGATGCGGATTTCGGGGCCGGAAGAGCAAATCAAAAGTCACGGTAAGGGAAGCCCAACTCAAAATGGCCAATGGAACTCAAGAGTCTGGTTGGATCGAGTATACAAAGGGGGGTTTTGGTGCGCCTACTTTTGGGGTTTGGCATCCAAGCCCAGCATTTGCGGTTTTTGCTCGACGTCCATCGAAATGGGTCAACACTTACTCAGGGGTGAGAGCAGGGAGCTCGGGTCCACGCAGAAGGCCAGAAAGGCATGGAAGTAGTCGATGAGTTCTGGCAAAGGGGAGGTCTTCACCATCTCCTGCATGAAGCGCTTGGTCCTCTGTCCCGCCTGCCTCAACATGCGGGACAGGATCTTCTGGCACTGGTTGCGCAGAAAGTCGGCAGGAGGACCTCGAACACCTGGAAATTGAATTGATTAATATATATATTTCGAAGGATAGAAATTTTTATAGTTCTCAAGGACATTTAAACGAATAACATTTTATTTCCAAACTCACCATCATTGCATCCGTGTGGACATCCCAAGACCTGTAGAGCTCTCCTGGTAATACTCATCGAGATCTCGTGAGCATGTTCGCCCAACTTGAGAACACCCATTTCAATGAGTAGTTCGCAAATATTCAAGCCCGCTTCCAAAACACGCAGAGAGCAAACTTGCGCCGGATCTCGCTTGAAAACATTACTAATGGCCAGCAGGATAATCTCGTAGTCAATGCCACCATCGCGTGTTATATAGAAGGAGGATCCCGGAGCCTCCGACTCATCCACACCCGTGTAATCGATGTGGGAGTCCGTGTGGGAGCGCAGCATTTGACCACGATAGCGGGTGGTGGTGCTGCCCATTCCCGTACTACCATTACCACCTCCATTTCCACCCACGCCGGCAATACTTCCGCCATTACTCAGGGCATCCAGATGGGAGTCAATGGAACCCTAAAGAAAAATTATAGTGTTTTAACTTGGGATTTAATATATTGTTCATAAAATGACAGGAAATGGTTTAAAATGATATATATAATAATATTTTTTTTTATTTTCTTTAAAAAACCAAGAACACTATAAAATATACCAAAATATAAATTCATTTTCAAGACCCCATCCTAATCATAATACTAATAACAGCTCACCTGTCGCTTCATATAATCGGGCGATGGTGTGGGGGTGTGTTCCGTAACCGTTATAATTGGATTCCTAGGATAAAACGCCGTGGAGCGCGGACAGGTGGCTTGCGATGGCCTTGGGGCCTTGGGTGGCTCAACGTATCTGTAAAATCTTGTATTTTGTAGGATACGTGCGAGAAAGCGTGTGTGTGGCATTAGTCAAAAAACGGAGTGCGGCAAGCTGAAGGATCAGGGGTAATTTGGGTAAAGCAGGGTGAGGAGGTTTTGGTGAGAAAGATACAGGCTTTGGACAGGTGCCAAGAGGTATGCAGGCAAGATATTGAAAGGTGGAAAGATAACTGTGGCCTAGTGCACATTAAGCATAGAGTGTTTCTTGGAGATCGAAATATAAACAGTTAGTAACCTTCGCAGACCAAAACTCACCCGCTATCAAGCAGACAGCTGGTTGATCATTGGAGAAAGTAATAAAAGTCATAGGGTATAGAATATATAGCATTAGCTTGAGAGCAAAGATTGAGTCTCTGAAGAGTGTGGCATTTCGAGAATCGTTTGGAAGTGTATATATGTTTTTTGTTCTGGTGTCAGAGGCCTGATTGACAGTCAGTGGGGTGTTCTGGTTGGGGGTTTCCTTTTACCTGAGACTGGGCATGGATTTTCCCTTGATCAAATTACTGGCTGGTTCGCGACTTATCATCGAAGCAGATCTCGATAGCTTCTTCTCGCCCGTATCCAGGCTGCGATGGTACTCCTAAACGATATTATAAAACTAAATTAGTATCATTGAGTTACCAAATTCTTACATTGATAAAACATAGAAAACGTTCAAGCCAAACAAACACCATTTAGAATGGAATATTTATATGGGGGATTATAAGCGGGAGCCAGGCAGATACACTTAAGAACAGTAAACATAGGTTTTTGCTCCGCTTACTGCATGTTGCAGTGGTGTCTTGCCATTGGCTGAGCTTGTATCGAGCCCTACTTTTTCCAAATTCTTCTCCGACTTGGAGAACATCTTGGTTTCTACAAAGGCCCTTAAGTCGGCCATCTTAACGCGCTTCTTCTTCTCGCTGCCACGTCTTTCTGTAGTACTTGGGGCGCTGTGGGGTTCTTCTGCAAGGTGGGTAAATAGTATTTCTTAGAAAAGGTATTGTAGTTATTAAAACCCAAAGCTCACCGGCTACACACGCTGTTACTGTAGGTGATGGATCGGGTATTTCAATGTAGTCCTTAACCACGGAGCTACCTGGACTATCACGACTATTGCTGCCAGGTCCCTGGTACAGTGAAATCTCGATTTGTGGTATGGGCAAGGAGTTTGACCTTTTGCGAGGTTGGTTTAATGTGATGGCCGCTTCCTCACCAATGTCACTAAGTCTGGATCGGGTATATAATTTAGTTTTTTCTAGATTGGTTATTTATCTTGGCTTCCCACCGATTATATAGATATTGCAGGCTCCAGAAGATGCCCTCCTCCTGCCAATGGGAGATAAAGAGACACCGCAGAACAGCCACATCCAGGAAAGTGGCTGCCGACACATCTGCCTTGATACTCTCTGACTTGTCCGAGTCCGTCTCCTTTTCAATGGAGGCACTTCGCTTCTCCTTCATCGAGGCACCACGCATCAGTTCCTGCTGATCGAACTCGAACTTGGTGGAGGGCACCTTGTCCTTGTCGCGGGAGTTCATCGATTGGCGACTTCCCCGACGACTCTGGGATTGCTGCTGTTGCAGCAGACTGGCATCGGCCTATAAAATTAGATTCAACCTTTATACCATCTGGAAAATAGGAATTCAATGCAATGACTTACCGTAAAGAAGGAGTTATCCATTAATTGTGGCGCCGAGGGCAGCCTAAATATGACCACACGTTCATCTTCCACGCTGGAGGCTTCTTCTGGAATGGTTTCGGGAAAGGCAAATTCCTTGGGGGAAGAAACCCAAGAGCCCTGTATGACAATCAAACCTATAAGGTTATAAAACTCCTTGGATTTTTAATAAGCATACCTCGTCATCTTGCCTTCCATAGTCAGAGATACCACTCTGAGGTGAATCCGCTTTTGGGGACATGGCATCTGCACTGAGGGAATGCTTGCGGGTAGGAAAAACATCTGTAGATCCTTTTGGAGTGGGTGCACATAGGAGATTCCTGGCCTTGGGTTTTACAGGAGCTGTAAAGCAGGGGGCACCAGGTGCTCGGTTATCCCACATTCCCTGCCAGAGTTTAATGCCATTTTCCAGGCGAAAGTTCTGGAAGTCCGATTCCTTAAGATGGTGTATAATAGGTGCAAAGAGGTACACAAAGAGCTGAAAGAGAGAGGGAAATTATATAGGTTTTGGTAATTGTATAATATACCATAACTCACTGTAATAGTTGGCACCGAGAACAAGTATTGATCTATTGACTTGGACTTGGGTTCCGCTGCATCGCCCAAAGCCAGATCCTCGCCGCCCTCGTCATCGGCACACTCCTCGGCGGCATAGAGAAGGATCCACTGCATGGTGTACAGGAGTTTGGTCTCCACGGGGCCTATGGCCTGCATGTCCTTGACGCGATTGTAGAGTAGAGCGGCACAGGCGTGCATCACGTGGGGAAGAGCTCCTTGCAACAGGCGCCATCGGGGAATCACACCCAATCCTTTGGTCAGAGGAGGTGACAGACCAAACTGAATGTTCTGCACGAGAACTTTCTCAAAGGACTACAAAAACAGGTTGCTAAATATTTAATTCAATACATATATTATCTTTGACTTACCTTGCAAGCTTCCTTCGACTCCTGAACACCGAAAAGTGGGCAAGAAATAGTTACATTTTTAAAAATGAACTTAAGGAGCGTACGATTTAAAGCTACCAATATTACATCAAAAGAAAGGGCTCTTAAGACAACAAAAAATATCTTAAAAATAGTTACATGAAACATCTAACATCTACAATGTAAGTTCATAGCCTCAATGTACTAGACATTGTACTACTAGCTTTGCATTGAGCCAACAAACTTTAGGGGTTGGAAAAAAGGGGTTATATCTACCACAAACATTTATAACTTACATGGTGTCCCGGTGCATGTTGACAAAACTACATTCAGATTCAGACGAATTGCGAAAGATTTTACAATGTTAATTTGTACAGTTTGTCATTGTTATTGTGATTTTAGTTGGTTTTTGTGTTTAAAGCATACTGAATGTTGTTATACAGCAAAGCAGGAAAAGTTTTTAAGCCTAAGTTTAATTGAAAAAAAAAAACAGAGCATACTTTTTTGGGTAGTCTACAAAATATTTAAATTTTTTAATTAAAAACTTTTCCTGTTTTGGCATAACTGAAAGACGGGTCTGTTGTTCAGTTTGTGGATGGTGGCCGTGTTAGTAGTTGTTATAAGAAAATAAATCGAATGCAGGAAAGTATATAAAACATCAAACATCAAACTTGGGATTGAATTTAGGCTTTCAATTTTCCATGATTTTGGGCTGAGAGAAATCAAAAGTAGAAGACATTGAACACAACTTTTTGGGTTTACTTCGAATTGGTTGTTGTGCCAATCTGTATGCCAATGATTTAGGTTTATTTTTTGGTATTTTACACAGTCCATCCTTACAACAAACACGCATAGCGAATATACAGCACCCATTTTCAGGGGGGAATATTTCCTTTTTTTTTAGTCTTCGTAGGTTATTTTTTTCCTCTTTACTTTTTTGGCAGTCTTTTTTTTTTTTGGGAAACCCAAGCCAAAACTCACCAGACAGGTGGACTCGTGCAGCTTGCCCAACTTGGGCCGGATGAAGGGTGCTATTTGACGCCACAGGAAGGTTTGAACGGACACGGGCAAGCCAAGGTCCTGGAGGCCACTATCCTGGTCAAAGTCAAAGTCATCGTTGTTGTTGTTCGCCCCATGGCTGTTGTTGTTTGTCTGCAGGTTGTTGTTGTTCGTGGTGTTGCTGGTTGTGGCAGCTGTCCCCGTTCCGGCTGCATTGGTGGTCACCATGGTGGAGGTGGTGGTGGCCAGCTGGAAGGACACAAAATTCAAATGGCGTGCAACAGCTGGCCAAGTGAGAGTCATTCATGAATATAACCATATACATTTCTGCAACAGGTATTTGCGTGCGCAGGCTCGTCACGCTGCCCCTGTTGATTTCTGGTCTGTATTTTCGACTAGGTCAGTGCCACATCCATGTGGTTACTTCCCCCGCCTCCCAGGCAAAATAAAAAAAAAACATGAAAACAAAACAGAGATTTCGGTCCTGGGACGCTGCGCAGAACGCAGACTCCGCAACGAGGCGACTGGGTTATAGATACAGAACTGGGTTTCTGGTATACATGCTAATTTGGGGCACAAAATTTTCACAGACTTATATAACCCCAGTTTTTGGGTTCTAAGGAAAATTTCACTTTTCTTTTATTTAATTGTTACTGAACTGTTTGTCAATTGTTTTTTGGCACTTTAGCACACACTCAAATCAAATGTGGCCAACAATTCGCTTGATTGGTGCCGCACCCATGGGGAAATCGCTTCTGGCCATCAGTTTCTTTATACTTCAGTTAACTGGGCTGGGCTATATGGACATTCGCTAATTGCTCAACCTTTTACTGGCGGCCGAGCAGGGACCGTGAAGCACTTCTTGTTTGATTTCATTTTTGTGAATTTTCTCCAATACCCACTGCTTTTTTATTTCTGCAGCCCAGTTTTTATGGTTCTGCAAGGGCTTACCTTGATTTGCGCGTAGCCAGTTTTGGATAACGTTTACTGCTGGAGCGTTCGGATGCAACTGAGACAAGCGTCGTTAACTGACGAGCTCTGAGCTCCTGTCGTTGTTATCCTCTCCGACGCCCTCGTCGCCCAGTTCGTCCAGTTCGCCATCGTTTCCAATGCCGACAGCAGCAGGCCAGCAGTGCGTATACAGGATATTTCGCGGAGAGCGACTTAACCACCCGCACTCCATATTAAGTATACGCACTGGCTGGGGCTAAAAAGGCTGCTCTTTACTTAGAGGGTGTCCTTGCTCTTGTTATTGAAGGATTTCGTGTGCCTTTCAATCAGGACACCCTGTTTCTGAAGCACACTTATCAATGATAACAAATGGCCGAGGGTGGATATTGCGTATACGCGGGGTGGCCGGTCATTAAATTCCTTTGTCTGCGTTTCTCGGGGGTGCGTCTGCAAATAAATGGATGAGTATTTAAGCAGTAATCGGCAAACATAAGTCACTGTCCTTTTGGTCTTCTGTGGGAATTAAAGCCATTCATATGTCTCTGTCAAGTAATTAATCTAGTTGTTAAGTGAGCACTCTTTGCTTTAAACTTGTTTAAGAGGTTGTGGATCTTAGAGTATCTATGAGTTTCTATACATTTTAAACACTTTACTAAAGTACTCAAATTTTCCATCTTGATTTTCCTTACCTTCTTTGATACATTTTTTAAATAGAATACATATTTTTAAAAATATCATACTACATCCCTTTTGAGTTATATAATTATGACTGTTTAGCCAGCACATTAAACTCGCAAAACAAACTTTTGTTTATAAAAATGTGTTCTATAAATATATGCCTATGATTTCACAATCTGAAATTCACATCTCCCCGAGCGATTTATCAATGACTTGCGCACTTTAATCTGCGCAGATTCGCCGCATCCATCGGCTGCTGATAACAGCTGTTCAATTAAGGACCAAATCGGCCTAAATCTTGATGCACCAATTACTCCCCGGACAACAGGTGGCCTCCAAGGAGTAAACAATAACAAAGCCAGGGAGGCTGCGCAACCAAAAGCCGAACCAAAGGGTCTATTGACAGAGAGAAGGAATGGATGACACCCCAGAGAGTAGGTTCCGGCGAGCATCAGCCGGAAGTTGGCAACACAGCTGGGTTTAAAACTGGGCCAAAAGAAGGGCCTGTCTGATGGGCACGTACATTTACATAGAATGTCAAGGACAAGGACATGGACATGGATAGCCGGCGAAATGCCAATGGCCTGTGTGGAGCTTAATTGCCATTTCCTGGCCACTTTGTCTAGTTTTGCCATCTTTTAAGCACCTCCTTCACCCCTTAGACTTAATCAAGCATTGTGTGGCTTTCTTTTATATACCTATGTGGGTATATAGCCTATGCAAACAACCCAAACGAACATTTGTTGCTGTACATTTTTGCTCTGAATACGCTTCGTGTATCTGTGTCATAGTTTTTATAAATAGCACGCATTAAAATGTTGTAGAGACGGCACACAATAAGGCGCCTGAGGGGCCAGTAATGCGCCTTCTATGTAGATGAGATGCCAACGAGGAGGAATAGAACTTTTGGAACATCTATTCTATAGTATAATATAAATATTAAAAAAAGGCTTTCAGGTGTTCAGGCGGCCGACAAACAAGAAATCGGGCATTTAACACCCCCACGAACGACCGGCTGACAAAACATTTCGAGTGATAACACGCAAGACCTGAGAAATATGTTCGAAAAAATTCTCTTACGCCGCGGGGCTTGCCAAAAAAACGATCAGGGTCGATGAGTGTATAAATATATAGATATATATGCCAAATACATAGTACATACATAAGTAGTAGTTGTAGTAGAACCCCCTCCATGGAGGCACCAATCTATTGCGCAGTCTTAAACAATAAATTCCCATACCCAACCCCATCCCCTGAAAAACTACACATGTTGCCCAGAAAATATTATCTGCAAAATCATCTGTAACGTCGAATGATATTCAACACTATCCGGTTGGGAATGCCACAAGCGATTATTATTTTGCCTTCACGAAAAAATAAAAAGAAATTCACAGAATTACCGAAAAAAACAAAATGTTAAAAATAGCCCTAGTCTTAGAGACAGAGAGGGAGAGCGAGCAACAAATGGCTCTGGCTCCATAGGAGAGCCCCATATCGTTGGGTTCTGAAGACCCCAAGAGAGAGTGGCATTCGAAAAAGTTCCCCAAGATGAAAGTAAATTCTTGGCATCGTACATACGACCGACCATATATTATGGTGTGTGTATAGCCTTGCGCAGGAAAAGAGCGAGCGTTTCGTCATCTATTCGTATTCGTATTCGGAATCTCTATCCGTATCTGCAAATGTATCTGTATCGGTATCTGAGTGCTTCGCCGATCGGCTGGTTGGCTTTCACCTCAGAATTACCTTGCCGTACTGCCGCTGACGAATAACGTTCAGTCGAGACCGAGCTCATCCGCGATACAGTTGATTTTCGCATCAAACAGACAAAATGGTGAGTGCTCATTTCGGCCAAGGAATCTTCATCGAATATCCAGTGATATACATATATATATATATGCAGTACCTGAAAAGATATATTTCCTACACTCAAGTTAATTCAAAACTCTCAATTCCTTTTCCATTGACAGGCTGATGTTCCAAAGCGTGAAGTTGAAAGTAAGTTGAAAACCCGCACAAAAAGGATTATCTTTAACCTCAAACGCCAAATCCATCAAAGTAAAACGAATAAATTATAAATATAACGATAAGGAAACAGGAATTACCCAGCCAAAGGACTAAAAACCAATTCAAAAATGCCGAAAAAATTGATTACATAATGTGCGCGTGTGAGATACACAACAAAAAAGTACACAAAATGTCGATGAACATATTTCGTAATCACTTGGAATATATCGCATACATATACGCGTGCCTATATATAACACTATGCGGAAAAATTTCATTAAGGAATGTCGTCTATATATGCATCCCCTGGTCTATTTTCATCGATCCACAGATGAACGTTGAACCAGAATAGTTGCCAGCACAATTCCGGTAGATCTATGTAAATCTAGTGCAAAGTTAAGTTTTGAGTTATAGAAAAACCGCGGAAAACAACATGAAAATCGTGTGTGTATATGTCGGAAAATACGAAAGCGCGATCGTCTTCGAGCCGAAATGCTGCTGCTGGTCGTTTAGAGATCTAATTTTGGCCAAGTTATTTCTTGAGATTTATTTTCGATTTTCGAAACGCACAGAAAAATAGAGAGGGAGAAAGAGAGAGAAGAGAAAACTACGATATTATACCATATAGTATATACGCTGTGTATATAGCGTAGACGAGGGCGAAGGCGTTCGGTTCGGGTGTCGGATTACGTATACGTAGTGTGTTCTTCGGGTTGGCACCTCTCCCAGATACCCACTCACGCATACACACTCAGTAAGACTAAGGCCCAGCCATGTCAAGATTTTCATGATGACCAAAAATGTGCGTACCAGAATTTTCAGGGTTACCACATCGACCCCATTTTCGAAGGGTGGTGCCAACACCCACTATCTAGCCCCTAACCTATAGTATTTTTAAAACAATTAATGAAACGGATAAAGAAATAAACATTACCTATGATGCGATTGACGTTCGGCTATAAGGATATACGAAATTCTAACCAAATTAATTTTTCGCGCAGATGTCGAATTCGTTTTCGAAGTCATGGGCTCCCCCGGCGAGGGCATCGATGCCGTCGACCTAGGTGATGCCCTCCGCGCCCTGAACTTGAACCCCACCTTGGCGCTGATCGAAAAGATGGGCGGCACCAAGAAGCGCAACGAGAAGAAGATCAAGTTGGATGAGTTCCTGCCCATCTACTCACAGGTCAAGAAGGAGAAGGAGCAGGGCTGCTACGAGGACTTCATTGAGTGCTTGAAGCTCTACGACAAGGAGGAGAACGGCACCATGATGCTGGCTGAGCTGCAGCACGCCCTGCTGGCGCTTGGTTAGTATTACATCTAAATCCTCCACAGACCTATCTTACTTAATCTCATATTTCCCTCTCTTAAAGGTGAGAGCCTGGATGACGAGCAGGTTGAGTCTCTGTTCGCCGACTGCATGGATCCCGAGGATGATGAAGGATTTATCCCCTACTCTCGTAAGTATTCGTATTCCTCAAGTGACCCAGGTCCAATGTTTTATGTATATGTATACGATTTGTAAACGCTGTTTGTCTATTCCACATGTCACTCTTTGTCTGCGCACAAACCAAAAATCCCAAAAACCACTCTGCACTGTGCACTTTGTACCAACATCACGACCTGAAAAATCCCCAAAAAAAAATTCATGTTTGCGTGTCAATATCACAACCATTACACTTGAAAAAAACAAATACCAACTCCTGAATGTCAATCGAATGGTGTCTGCACGATGATTGCGTCTTGTTTCCCCGCCGTATGTCGTCGATCCAAAAAAAAATCAAACCAAAACAGAGTTCGTCCAGCGCCTGATGAGCGATCCAGTCGTCTTCGACTAAACAGTAAGTAGGGATTGAGCCCAGGCCCTCTGCCCCCCAGTCCGATGTCTTGATGTCTACTTGTCCAACAATCGCAATGATCACCTGCTAATAATGCCCTGTTTTTACCCTCTATTCCACAGCATTCCTCGCCAGAATGTGTGACAGACCAGATCAGCTAAAATAGTTGAAAACAACAGCTTCAAACCAACTACAACAACACCAACAAACTTTTAGCGACAACCATTCTCCATAGATGTTATATTCATCGCTAACTCTCTCTATCTCTCTCGTATATTATTTTAATTAAAAATTACTTCTGCTACTACAACTGCAAAATTGAACTTCAAGATAATATTATTTTTTAAAAAATAAAAAAATTTAAATTATAAAATAACGAAAAAAAACTGAAAAAAAAAACATTGAAAGTTTTGTGCCCATTATTTTGTTATGAATTTTTTTGTTGGTTCACCCAAATAGCAAAGCAATGATTAATGATTATTTTATATGAGACGTAAATAAACCAAATAGCAAATAAAATAATGTTTAGGCAAATTCAACACCCGAAAGAGCCAAAAAAAGAGGCAGTAACCAATTGAGTTACTTGTTGCCTTTGAGCCTTCTCAGTTTACCATGTGAATGTGTGAAAGTGAAATAAGTCAAATGTATTTAAATAAACACTAAGAATAATTGTGCGGCCGAACAGGTGTTGCACAACCAATGAAAAAAGCCGTTCAGAGGTGGTGAAAGGGTGGGATAATCCTATGAAATGGCCTATTTTAGGGGACCCTTATATCTATAAAAGTTTCGGTATGCTTGTTTATTTGTTATTTACCACTAAATCTTTAAAAAATAAACAAATTTCTCATCAAGATTTTTCGTCAATAGACTAGGTGCTATTAAACTATTTTTAGAGCATGTTTGAAAGGCATGAAATAAATACCTAATATACATATAGATTGAGATATTTTCGAGGTGAAGAGAACTATAAAATTTAGTTGGTACACAAACCATTATTAAATCGAAAACAATTTCAAAATAGAAAACAAAACATTAAGGCACTTTAAAAAATAAAAAAAAATTGGACAGCCAAGTTTTTTAACAAACTGTTTTTATAAAAAGGTGAAAACTTTTTTAATTTTGAAACAAACACTTGAAACAATTTATATAAAAATCAGCTGGCTTTGGATAATTTTATTTTATATTTTAAAATATAAAATATTATTTTTTATTGTTGTTTCTTAAATTTTTTCAGAGAGAGCTTTAACAAATGTTTTTTCAAGAACTTTGAAAAACTTGTATGGTTCTTGTCTTCGCTTACGTTTATTTCTTACGTAGCGCAAGCTTACGTCCTACGTTTGTGGACGTTAGTTAAAATGAAATGAAAATCACTTGAAAACGAGATAACAAACCGACAAGCCGACGGAGCGGGTGCTGTCTCGCCGATTTAAAATTTGCACTAGCAAAAATCCAAATAAATTAGCAGAGTGCCAGTGAAGTGTGTGAGCGTGAGTGCAAAGCGTTGAAACATATGTAAATATTGTCGTTTACGCCAACGAAAAGAATATATATTTATTTTCGCGAGCATTTTTCAGCGCTCTGCTTTTGGGAAAAAATTATTGTATTTCTATTACAAACCAAAGTCGACCCAAAATCATTATTCCAAACGCTGAAAAACAGTGTAAAGTGCAAAGCAAAAGTGAAAAGGACTAGCCCAAAGATACACACACACAGAGGGAAAAATACCGACAGATCTGAAGAGGTCCTTTGAGTTTTCCCGTGAGTGCAACACATACAGGCACGGTACACACAGATACACAGATATCAGCCACACACACACACATCCACTCGTTCGTACTTTCAATATGGCGGATGTCCTGGAGAAAAGCTCCCTGCTGGATGCTGTGCCACCACTAGGCGAACCCCATGCCCACCCACCGCTGCCCCACCAGCAGCTGCAACAGGAAGCAGCAGCAAATGCCGCACCACCAGCAGCACCACAGCAACAACAACAACAGCAACCACCACCACCATCGCATCAGCAACCACAACAACAACAACAACAACAGAAGCCTGCAACTGCGAGGGCTAATCAGGATCAAAAAGGTGAGGGGGCTGCCTAATGCACTGAAAAATAATAAATACGTTGGGATAATATTATTAATGAAATTTCGAATCGATTTCGAAAAAAATTTCAAAATATTACGTTTTATGATTATACAAAGTACAAAAATACTTTAAAGGTGAAAGGTGCCCTGAAAAATAATAAATACGTTAGGATAATACTAAATATGTTGTTAAAATATTACTTTATTCGATTATACGTTGTATAAAAACACTTTACTCGGGATCAAAAGGGAGAGGGGGATGCCTAAAAAATAAAAATAATAATAACACATTGGGATAATATATAATAATAATAATTTTATGATTTTTCGAACTAGTTTTGATACAAAATTTTGTCGAAATACTATGTTTTATGATTATACAAAGTATAGAAGTAGCTTTAATCGGGATAACATATAAAACGATATAATAACGTTTTTATGATTTTTCGATTCCTTTCCGATACAACAAAAATATATTATTTCAATATTATAATATCAAAATTGTTTTCATTTATAAACTTCTGATTTTTCGTGTTATTTTGAACCGCATAGGATCTCTTAGTCAAGATAGCACTATAAGTTGAAACTCAATAATGATAGATTAAATAGCAATATATTTGGTATACTTGGCTCATAAAAAAGCTAGAAACGAATTTGATATACCTGTTACCTGCAACTATCTTATATACACCGAACTTTTTATTATCTCTGTACTATAGTATACCTGCACTTAGAAGTAAAAGTGACTTCACGGCGCATTACGCATACGCCGTGTGTGCTTTAGAAAATCAATTAGGAAAGTTCAAGGCACGCCCCTTCAGCCCAGTTGCATTGGCGTTAGCTATGGCTCAATTAGGCAAATTATATTGCCGGCACACCCCCTAGGACATTGATGGTTATGTCAGGAGAACATGCAGACTCGACTCACGTCATGCCCGCCACATTATGCAAATAGATTTAGCCGGTTCAGTGTTCTGTTTGTGATCTGTTTGGAAAGCAGCTTAGACCGGCAAGTTTACGGCTTTTAGGCCTCGCTGAAGAGGGCTCGACTGTCGGCAGGATGTGGAATGGGCCAGGATGTGGATGTGGCTTCATTGTCCGCCCGCAGCTCTCGGTTTAATGACCTGCAACTGTGGCAAGTCACCACCCCCATGCAGCTTTTAATTGTGCTTAATGCCCGGTGCCTCCAGTCCAGCCCACTGCATTGCCTAGGTACAAGTGTGTATCTATCAGATATATAGATATGGATATAGATACGTATAGCCGACTGCGATAAAAGTTATCAGCCATTCGAGCTCGTGCTAATGCGGCCGCTGCACTCAGAAAAAGATTATCCCTGACATTGAAAAGTAGCCATAAATCGTCGCAAAGCTCCTAAAATCGGTGTTTACATTTTCTTTAATTTGAAGTGGTTCTTTGTCAACAGTCCGGAGAAAATATTCTTATATACAAATTTTTTATGGTTACCATTTTGGTTCCATGTACATATTTTTTAATAATACTAATTGATCATTCAAAAATACAAATTTCACATAAAAAATTTGTTCTTGAAACTAATAGAATTTCTACCGAGTGATATTTGAACCAAACGTTAATGTTTCTCTGAGTGCACTGGTGTTGTGGTCGCTCTGCATTTGACCTCGTTTCGAATAAAGCTTTGTGTACCTTCCAACGGGGTCTTTAGTTGGGCAGAAATCACTACCATCAGCTTAATATCTATATTAAATTTCCTGTTGGATAGGGTATTTCCCACACGACTTGGATCCATTTCGGAATGTTTTTCAAAAACAGTTGACTTCATTAGGGCACTAGCAGTATGATATGTGTGCAGCAAAAAAGATACACCCCTGCCTCGGTTGATGATTAAATCAAGTGTGTTCAAGTCAAGAGCAAACCGGCTCGGCTAAATAATAACAGCAAAAAAAAACAATAGGGTGATACTATAGCTTTGTTCAGCGCGAATAATAAAAGTAAAAATATAGTTGTTGATTACTATCAGAGCTCTCAGCCACATGAAGTCACCCGCTCTACATCATCTAGATTATAAATGGCACTCGTTCGTGTTTTACGTGTTGATAAGCAGGTGGGGAAAGGCTTTCTACTTTTTTTTTGTCCAATCATATATTTTATACCTGATATTAATATTCATCGTGTGACGTAATGGTGCTGCTCTATTGAAAACAAACCAATCTATTCTCTCGAAGTATTCTCACCGTCTTTATAAATAGCCAAGACTCGCTGCAATTTCTGTCACCCATTTCGCGGTGGCTTTTCAATTATCACAGAACGCTGCCAGTTTCGTTTCTCATTTGCATTTGGCGCTGCAATTGATTTTCGCCCCATGTTTTCTTCTCTCTGTCTTTTGGGTTTTTCTTGGTTTTGGGGGCGTGTGCTAGTTTTTCCTATGTAGGTATATGTTTTTTTCTTAACGGAAAGCTTTAAAAACTCTGCTAATTGTTAAGGTTTCCGCTTTGGGAAACAATTATCAAATATTTGGAGCCATATTTGTGGGGCACACCTCAACGCAAACTATTCGAGCAAGACGAATTTGGGCTTTTGGGTTTTGATTTTGTGACTTTGGGATACGCATGGCCTGCCCATATGGTCTTTATGATTAATTAACTAGTCGGTAAATCAATTAGAGAAAATGTAGCTTACCTTATGGCTAATTTCTTGACTGGATAAAACTACGATTAGCATGCACATGGTGTTCTGTCAACATTCATTAAGTTGTTATTTTGCCTGGCCTTTTGGCATATTAATGCATTTTGTATCTGATAGTTGCATCTCTAGGTTTGCGGCACACTCAGTGCCTGATTAATTAATTTTATAAATTAAAAGTTTGATCAATAAGGTGGGAACCCAAAAATTAATAAAGGACGACTACGGCCTGTTGATTGTTTGCTTAATTGTTTTTTCCGCGAACAAAGTGTCGCTAGACACGCGACATGCAAATCCCAATCCAAATCCCTTTCGCTCCGTGTTGCCCTCTAATTAAAGCCACAAAAGAGTTGTCAAATGGCTTCGGCGGGGAACATCGAACCTTGCCAAGTCGGCACTTCCAATTCCAGTTCAATAAACTCGGCCAGGGAGATTGCTTTGATTTCGATTAAACTGGAACTTGCCCGATTTTCCACGATTTTATGGGCAGTTTGCACTTTCCCCAGCCGAGGGGAGTCTTCAGTTGGGTGGGTTACCCAATCCCCATACCAATTCCCATCCCAGTTGGCAAATGCCTCTTTCAGCAGACGCCGCATAATTTGTTGTTCTGGTCGAAGTTGTATATCCAAGTCCATATTGGGTTCGCCAGCCCCTTTTTGGCTGACATATCGTGCGTGCGGCTGCCGCACTGACAATTGCCACATTTTGTGGAAGGCAATCAATAAATCGAAGTGCGTCAAAAATACAAATGTTTAAGTTACCAAACCGCCAGCCAGGTCGACCATAAATAAAGCCATGTTCGACACGAAATACGCGCCACCAGAGGTCCTAGTCAATAGAGCCATAAATTTGGCTCTTGATTAATTGATAGGTGTCGCTGGAAGAATAAAAACCATGGTATTAACTTGGGACTATAAGAACAAAACTGAAAACATTTTTATGTTTTATGATATTAGTCACAAAAAGCTAATAAAAAACTACTCAACTGAATGTTTTTTTCATAAAAGCCTAGTTAATATTGCCATAAATTTAAAACTTGGTTAATTAATAAGGATTCGATGAAAGAATAAAAACTATTGCATTTACTGGGAAATATAAACTAAACAAATACTACTATTAAATAGCTAGTCATTATATCATTGATGTTCAGTTATAGATTCCTTTATGATTGAAATGTATATTTCAGCTTTCTGGCCAGCTATGCACTTATAAAGAGAACCGATAAAAAATATACATATTACCGACAACTCTTCATAACAGGTTAGGATTGCCCAAAAAATGAACGGAATTTAGATGTTGTTAAGGGGAATATTAAATCCCCAATGCTTTTATTCATCTCTTAATGACTTAGTAGCGAGATCCGCGCCCAAAACCTCCGCGGTATTTGAGCTGACCGGTTCCAGGTCCCACATCGCCCTTCTTGTCCAATCCACCATCGCTGGGAGCACGACGGTAGGTCGATCTGTCCTCGTCGGTCTTGGAGGGCAGTCCGAATCCCCCGGCCCCCCCTCCACGAGGTCCTCCAGCTCCTGGACGCGGACGCGCCGTATCGGAGCGAGCAGGACGAGTTAAAGTGGAGGGCACGATCTCCGGGGGCAAGTGTAGATAGCTGCGCAGCTCCTCGATTCCCTCGTTGGTGAGGCACCAATAGAAGTGCCTCCAGGCGAACTGCTCCTTGACCAAACCACGTGAATGAAGCGACTGCATCGCCTTGATGACTTGCAGATTCGGAATCGTTTCCAAGTCCGGGTGCTTCAGGACACGAGGGTCCTTCTTGGCCACGATTACGCCCTCCTTGAAGAGGTACTCGTAGATTGCGATACGATTGGCCTTTGGAATGAACATTTTTGGAATGTTTCGATTGAATTTAATAAAAATTTGCGGAGAATTGAACTTATTTTCACTGAATGTCAAAATTCGGTTGAAATCAAAGAAAATTGCGGTGAAGCGAACTTATTTTCGGAAAGAGAGCAGATCTTGCATCTCACTGACACTTACGTTGGCTTACGTTTTGCCGACACTTACGTTCGCATCTTGCATCTCCCTTTTTCACCTTTTTCACTGACACTTACGCTGAGGCTGTCTCCCTTTTTTACTGACACTTACGTTTTTTTCGGAAAAGAAAGGAAAACTTCGACAATGTGACCGGTCTTAACTTTTGACAAAATCTGATAATCTACATTTTACATCCCTACTTTTCTATTCACTTATCGTTTTCAAACACTAAAGCCCATTTTCAAATTCAAAGAAGTACCATATTCTTAAATTAGAAGTTAAATAGAATATGTAATATTCTAAGTATGAAAAAGAGATTATTCTGCAACATATAAACAATATAAAACTAACAAAAAGGAATAAAGGAATGTTTTAATCCATATAAGTTTTGAAAAGACTGAGACTGGAAGAAAATCATCAATCATAAGCTTAAAAGCGAATTTATTCCGCCTCTTTGAGATCCCTAGAGGGTTTTCTATTACCGTTTTCTTTTCGGTGTAACCCCTTACCTTGCTGTATTAGCTCATTTTTAATTTTTCACACTCCTGAGGAGCTGTGATTCATCTTTATTGCGTCGCAGGATATTCTGGCCAAACATGCGCAGTTCGAGCGACGGCAACCACATGAGGAATTCCTCCCCCGCAGGAATGCTGAATAGAATAATCAATGAGCGAAACGCAGACACAAATTGACCAAGGGAAGCCAACCAAAAGGAAGGCATGCCGATGGATTCAACGTAAGCTCACCCGCCGACCGGCTGCATCCCCCAAAAGGAAAGCAAAACAAATGCCGGGAAGAAAGGAAAACGAAAGCAAATCGGGGTGGCAAATCCACCCCCATCGACAAGTGACATCGAAAACCAGTCGACCTTGCTTAGCATGCGTTTCCGATTAAATGCACTCAATTTACATAACATTTTGGTAATCTACTACTAATTAATTGGATTACGATATGGAGATTACAATTTAGGGAAGATTTTTTAAGTACTTTACTAATTGACGATATAAGCTAAGCTTCTTGTGAAAAGTTTAACAAGGAATTGTCTTTATATATAATTTTAGGTTAACAACAAGATAAATGTTATAGCCTTGAAACTAAAATAGTATTACATATGCTCGAACTTTATTAAGTCTTACTTATATATTTTTCCCTAGTCGAAGTTATTGAAGTTTGACTGTGATACAAATTTGAATTCAAAACTGTTGTTTAAAGCAAGCAGTGCAACCAGTGAAAGGTTTGAGTATTGACTTAACGAAGGTTTGTTGAAGTAGCTTACCTTGGACACCAACCAAACGGATTGTTCGTTTGAAAAAAACGAATACAATACGTTACATTTAATTTTTCTGTGAAATAATATTGAAAATTAGGTTACCTAAATATTCTAACAATTTGTAAAGCTATGTTTAAATATTAATTTAATATAGTAAAGAAGTTTTTTAATTTGTATCAGCAATTATGATTATTTTAATAAAAAATAAATTATTTTATTTAATACAATCTAAAAATGCCTTTATTAAATGGTATGTTAAAAATAAATACATAATCATATCTATCAGTCCTTGTTAAAACCACCCAACCTGGAAAACCAGGCCAAAAGTAAGCCCCCATAACCTTGACAATCGAATTAGGGTAAAGAACTAGTCAGACATTAGGCTAAGACTGAACTCCATCCACCTTTCTAAGGAAAAATCCCTAGCCTACCCTCATGTCGGTTGGGATCGTCGCTGGTTTACTTTTATGTCTACGCATTAGAGCCCAAGGAATCTTGCGTGCCGGCTGCTTGTAAATAGACAACAATTAGGGGAACCTATGACAACAACACCTGGCTAATGGAAAACGGCCGTAATAAATATAACTATTTTTTGCGGTGCGTGGTGCAAGTTGCCTCTATGGCAGTACTTCTTTTTATATATGGCAAAGGATTATGCCTTGGAAATTGCACAAATGCGCGTCGAAATGCCTCCCCCAGTGGCCATTAAATTAATCAAGTCAAATGAAATCTTCATATAAAATCTAAGTTCTTTATGCCCCACCAACCCTCTCTGATTGTTGGCGTGTTGAATTTGCATTTTTCCCCGGCGCCCCACTAATAAGTTTGTATGTCAATAGAATAAAGCGGGCTGCTCTACGAAAAACCAAATATAAAAGGAAAAAAAAGGAGGAAATATCCTGCCTGCTCTTTGAACTGCGCAAGGACACATTCTGTTTATGCGCCCCGAGAAGTTTACGAGCGGCCACGCTCCGCCAGACCAAAGTTGGCGTATCAAAACAAATTCTAAGTATTGTAATTCGAAATTTTTCAAAGCAAATAAAAGCAGTCGAGTTTTAACACTCGCGCCAAACACAACGCAGTCAGGGGAGCTAACGTGGCTCTATAACAAAATATTTAAATAAATATTATAACAAGCAATAGATTGTAAAAAAAAATATAAAAATAAAATAATATTTTGCTGATTTTGCCAACTAAAAGTGCGTGTTTCCCTGAGGTAAATTCCCCTCAAATAGTTGTGTGGAAAAAAACCACAAAGTGCAAAGTGCATTAGCCTTCTCGGAACCGTAGAACTGTACGTGGCCAAGTTAATGCCCTCTGGCTAGGAAAATCGATACAATTGCATGGGCCCGTTGTTTTATGGCCAACTGCAACAATTGATAGTGCTCATTGCGTTTGTCTGTGTGATAAAAATCAACTGCACTGCTGCAGTTGCAAATTCAATTGGCCAAAGGACCAAGTTTTGTTAACAATATTTCTGGTTTCCCTTTTGGCAGAGCAATGAAAAGAGGGTGAATCTAATTGAATAGCATTCTGGGGGCTTAGGAAACTTTTGTGGTTTTTTATGTGCAGTTGCAGGTGCAATGCCTGCACCCTTTAGCTATACCTATACCAACCACCCCATTGTTGATAATCAATTTGGCCAAGACCATTTGGCCACAAATGACAGTTGAGTTGTCGTTGTTGCGGTTGACATGAACATTGTGTGGAATTTCGGTTTATGTCAGCCGCGGGTAAATCACAAATCATTGTGGCCCTAATTTGCAGTTGCTGTTTCTGTCAGGGCTTCTTCTGTTTCTGCGCTGTTTTACTATTTTTTCCGCCAGGAAGTTGGCGATTCCGACTCTGAGTCGGCACAAGTTGCAGTTGGCTTCTCAGTTGCCCATCGGGTGTGGCACGTGCTGAGGTTACAGCTCCTCCAGTTTAAAGAATTCCTTGTAATTTTATCGATTCGCCCCGTCAAATGTAAACCACACACCCGAAAAACCAAACTAAATGCTAAAGTTTTCCGCATTAAGTTAATTGCCAGGCAGTGCCGAGAACGAGTACCAGAACGAAAAGCGGTCTGTAATCCCTAGTCAAAATTCTGATATGAGTGATACCGATGCGGTGAGTTGTGGTTCAAGTACCCATCCATATATATTCATATATTTTGGAGCTGCACTTAGGCGCACATGCACAAATGATTTACGAGCATAATTTGAATAAAAGCAGCCATGTTAATGGATGTATTATACCATCGACCTTGCATATATACATCATTCGAAGTCGGTTCTGTCGATAGGACCGAACCCTTTGCGAAACAAATCAAACTGTGATTTCTTGCGGCCCGTCGATTTGGGCCTTAGAACTGCCAAAACTTTTGTTGAATCAATAAGCCACAAAAACAATTTGGGTCATGTTACAACTGGCAACCGAATTTCATGACAAAATTCCCTAATGGTAACCAAAGACAGCCGCCCGAAAGCCGAAGTACCCAGATACCCAAGCCAAATGCCCGAAATACCAAAACAATAAAATGTAAACAAATGCAGAAAGAGCCATCAAATTTGAAAGCACCCACTCAATGTGAACTGTATTGATAGGTCTGTTCCGATACACGAGCTTTAGCCCTTGGCACCCCCACAGAAAGTAAAGTAAACCGAAGCCCACAACGATATATGGCCATACATATGCAAATGATATGGGCCAGTTTGCCGAGGAGCAGGAGGAGCAGGTGGCAGTATATGTGGCATTGGCCACCAAAAGCGGCTCTGCCAGGTATTGGGTTACCAGACACTTGCACATTTCTGCACCGACACCGCAGGCGATAAGTTCTAGTCCTCCAGGATGTACGCTACGGGCAAAGAGCGATCCGGCCAGGAGATTTCTTCACAGGATTATACGATGCAGCAGCAACAGCAGCGTACTGCGTCCAAGTCTGAGTACCCACCTGCGGAATCTGCAGATCGTCTTAGCCAGCAGTTAAGATCTCAACCAGCTCAGGAGTATGTATCGTATAACACAAACGAATCATCTGTGGCTGGAAACAAACAAGAGCCCAGAAATCAGGATAGTGCCTCCTATAGTTTAGAGGTTGTGACCCCAGATCGCTCTAGGCAGCAGATACGATCCCAGCAGAATCCGGAGTATCTTGGACCTTCTTACGAGGCAGCTAGAGAGCCACTGAGATCCCAGCCAGCGGCAGATTATCCAGCCAACACCTCTTTATATGAGAGACAGTCACGTCCTCCGCCGGCAACCACAATTGACTACACCACCGGCTACAATGCACCACCCAAAGATCGCACCCTTTCACGCAGCAATTCTAGACCCACCATCGCACCCAATCCAAATTCCAATACCAATCCCAAGCTCCAAAATATACCCAATCCCGAGTATGTGCGACCACCACCACAGAACTTTGTCTTGCCACCGCAGATGCGTCCGGCTGTGGGTCCGCCCCAGCCGCGTCCTCCATTCGCCGGAGCCAGGCCTATGGTGGGCATGGTCGGTGGACCACGTCCGCCCATGCCACCCAACATGGCGGCCAGGCCACCACCGCTGCGCACCACAGACAGCAAGAGCAACTTGCTCATGGGTCCAGGTCCACCGGGAATGCGACCGGGAATGCCACCGCAACTGAACATGCAGCAGGCTCGTCTGCCCATTGCCGGAGGACCATTGAGTCCACCGGGAGGACAGGGACCTCCAAGGCCACCGGGTGGATTTCCCTGGAATCCGGCTGGGGCACCGGGAATGCCGCCAGGAGCACGACCTCCACCGCAGAATATGACGCGACCGCCGCCACCCACTTTTGCACGCCCGCCGCCGGGTCAACCCCTTCAGGCACCGCCCTTCAATCGACCGCCCTTCAACCAGCCGCCCATGCAACAGCAACCACTGCAGCAGCAGCAACAGCAACACATGCAACAGCAACAGCAGCAGCAACAACCACCGCAACAACTACGCCCTCTTTCGGCAGCCAGTGCACACAACAACAACGATGACGACGACGATGTGGTCATGGGTCCCGCGGTGACCCCGCTCAAGACCTTCAACCAGAGGCCCGATCCCATGGGCGAACCTCTGCTGGAAGACGTTGAACCCCCCTTCGAGACGAGCCCGCCAGCGGGAGAATCCAAAAAGGGGCACGGCTTTAGTAAGACTCGATTTGAACCACATACCATTTGCGAAGCCATTTTAGGATTTAATATTTATAGAACTAATAATATTTTTAAGTTTTCTTATAATCAAGTTCCCATTTTTAAATTATATCCGATTCGATCATCAGAAATCGAACCATTTTTTGATCAGTTGTACAGTTTTTAGACCTCAGACTTTACATGAATTTTAAACACTCTTACCATTTTTATTTGCTCTTCAATTTGAGGCAGCTAAAATGTTGAAAGTTTGAATTTTATAGGAAATTCTATAGTATGTATTTATCAGATTCTATATTTATATATTTAAGATTGTCCGAAAAGTACAATCCTTTTATTTGAATCCTTTAAACAATTTTGTGAGTACACATCTTTTCTGCATTTTTAGTGATCCTAGTTAAAAGAGTGAGTACTATAACGCTTTTTTATAACATGGGAAAAGGTATTATCTTAGGCGAAATTGAACTTATGTAGACTATCTTAATAATTAAGAGACATATTCTTAACATTCTATAAAACGAATCAGTAAAGGGGAAACATTTTTTTTCAATGTTCTATGTTATTAATTTGTTTTTTCAACTTTTTTCAGAGGGTGACAATGACAGCGGCGTGGATGAGTCGACTCAGGAGAAGGTGAGTTAATATCGGCTTTGAACTAGTTAACTAGTTAGCCATAAATTGTTACTATGGCTGCGTCTCCGTTAATTGAGAGGAAATTAACTGGAACTGGCAACAAATTAATTTAATTCCGTTGACCGTCTCTGTCTGCCAGCCGCCGACTTAAGTTCTCAAATCATAAATATCTGTAAAAGGCCTGGGCAACCAGCGGGCGATCTTCGAGCTACAAGCTCCACGCTCCATTAGACCCCATATAGCATGTACAAAATAGCATATGTACCATATAGTCCATATAGCATACTGTCTGCGACAGTTCAGTTCCGTCGTTCAGTTGAAAAGTTGGCCCGTCCCGTGTGTTCGTGTGCAGACGCCAAAGTTCAGACTAAGTTTTGTGTTGGCAGACGGCAGTTGGCGCGTCGGAAAAACCCGCAGAAAGTGCGACAAAAGTCGAGCAAACAGACGGATAACTCAGTCAACTTTATATGTAGTATATACATGCAGTACGTGAGCTTCACAGGTGCGAGTCAAAAACTCCCAGAAAGAAAGAGGCAACTATTGCCAAAAAACCCACCAAAGAAACATACACAAAAAGCGATTTATATGCCTGGTGATATCTGGGCACAGATAAGTGCCAAACACGAAATGGTTGGTGGTTTTGGGAGGGGTATTTCACGGGGGGTAAATCATAGCGCATAGCACACACACATATATCCGGAACAGGAGTTGTTGTCTCTATAAATACCTATCCATATGCAAAAACGACACGAAGCGGCGACAATCGATAAAACAATGCATAAACTATAAGTCCTTCGTACCGAGACATCGAAATCGGCAGCCGTACGGCCGTATGGCCATAAATGCCATTGGCATTACGTTGACAGCTCCGGAAAGCCCGGGAGTGTTGAGAGCGAGTCGTAAATAGTTAATAAACCGGAGTCATCACCACAGCCAGCCCCAAGATGCATCTCGTCATAATGGCCGACACGACCTACTTGCTAGTAATCCACGTGGATAAACCCCTTCGAAATTCATCATTTTCTTAATCGACTTTATGGGACTGTTTCTCGACAGGATCGCAACGGACCCATCTCGCCCAGTTCACCGGTCAAGACGCCCACCTCGACCTCATCGAAGCCGGACAAGTCGGGCACGTCGCGCCCACCGAGTGCCACGCCCTCGAACAAATCAGCCCCCAAGTCGCGCAGCGCCTCCAAGAATCGCTTGCTCCTCAAGACACCAGAACCCGAGCCACCCAAGAAAGGTGAGAACTTATATAATACATATATTTCTACTATCTAAGCTCATCAAATTAGTGTTTTAAAGATATTGTTTCTTAAAAGTGATCTTGTTTTAATGTTATAGTTATAATTTATATTTCATATCAGAAAACCGATCATCCCAATAATATTCAGAAACCTAAAATATATTGGTTCCAACAACCCAATTAAATAATTAATTCTCTTTATACCACCAGTTCCAATGAACAAGGTACAGGTTGGACATGCGCCTTCGCCAAACCTGAAGGCGGTACGTTCCAAAATCGGTTCCCTGGACAATGCCACCTATAAGCCGGGTGGTGGTCACGTGAAGATCGAGTCCAAGAAGATTGACATCAAGGCGGCACCACGTATCGAGGCCAAGAACGACAAGTACATGCCAAAGGGCGGCGAGAAGAAGGTATGTTCGGGATTGTCCATCCTATAAAATAACGATACAATCCATGGGGGGAACGGTGTATCCATTCAGAGCATATTTTCTGGGCCAGCCCAGTGCATAACTCTCTCATAAATCTTTGTAAATTTCTCTCATCTACAAATGGCTTTTAAAAATACAGAGAACATCTCTCTCTAAACCAAAGAAACGTAAAGTATAGTCGCGTAAAGTAAAGTATTGGCAAAAAATAAAAGCAATTTCACGGTCGATTTGCGATTTGAGATTTATGCCCATTATAGATGGGCAATCGGCAGCACGGTATCTTGTATCTCGTATCTTGTTGTAGGAAATGCAATTACCAATTCGCAGCGACACTTAGCAGCATAATTCCGTTGCCTTATGTAGCGTATTCCAAACCCATCCGTATCCGTAGTTCTTGGGTGCGACTCTGACATTGACGCGGATATCATCCATCCGATCGATACTTTGACTTTGGCTTATAATCGTTTACCTACCTTGTATCTATTTACAACTTACGACCATCGAATCCGCACAACTCGCACCACCAAACACCAAAAACACTGAAAATTCGTAGATAGTTACAACAAAGTTGCAGTGGAATGCCAAGTCGAAAATCGGTTCGCTTGAGAATGCCGCCCACAAGCCAGGAGGCGGGGACAAGAAGATCGAGACCCTGAAGATGGACTTCAAGGACAAGGCCAAGCCGAAGGTGGGCTCTACGTCCAATGTGAAACATCAGCCGGGTGGCGGTGATATCAAGGTATGTAGCCCCTACTTTCGTGACCTCTCACCCCCCGAATACAAACCGATTTCATGTTTGAGTTTGACCCAGAGACGAGAACGAGTTCATACATATATTGATTTTTGTAGCGGTTAAGTATATAATTTCCGATTGCTGTTGGCTTTTGTTGGTTTTTGGATGATCCACTTAAGTTACCAACTGGCATGGGCATTGGCATGGGCCGCATCTATCCTATCTCTCTATCTGTTTCTCTCAGTGCATGAGCTGCAATGTTCTCTTAGTTTTTTAAACAGCATGCTGCCACGTTTGATGTTCAATCAGAGGTTAAAAAACTAAAAAAAATAGAACAATAAAACTACTAACACCTAGAACACACCCATATACCAAAACCACTTGAACCGCTTTCCAGAACTACGATAGAAAGATGAACATCATCTATGGCGAGGGCTCCAAAATAGTCAGCCATTGCGCCAATAACAAGCGCCTGGATCAGAATTTGTATAATGAGGAGGAGTAGTTATTTAGTTGGGTAGGTAACACCCGTCAGATGTACATACATATTTCCGAAAAATTGGTGCTATAACGAAACACTTATGTATCTAGTTTAATATTGGGGTCAGCATTGTAAATATCCAGCCTAGAAGAAAAGCATTCTATTTAGTTCCTAACCACACCGAAAACCACTCTGAATAATTGAGAATAACTTATTGTTTTTTCACCCTTATTTTAACGAACCGAAAAATGTTTAAACAATATTTTGGAAACTGTATTTTGTTTTTAACTAAACCATTTAAACAACGAATTCGAAGGATAACAACCCCAAGGATGTAAGTAGTCGTGATAACTCTTTTTATCAGTGTATTAAGTGTGCTTTTGTATGAAACTTTAGATGCATCATAATTTTTCCTATTTTTTGGTATTTTTGTATCACCCAAGCATATCTTTTTGAGGTCCCTATGGCACCACACACCGTAGCGTATTTTTTGAACCTTTAAATTGTATCTTTAATATATCCCATTTGTTACGTTCTGTGCTCTGCTGTTTCTATGTGTGAAAATTCCAAATTTCAGTTGTGTCCTCGATTGGCTGTTGTCGTGCGTCCATAATAATAATCCACCCCAAAAAAAATATCGAAATTACCCATTTGCCAAAATCAATCTGAAATATGATCTTGCTAATTGTTTTTCTGTGCGTTGCCGGTGCCGGTGCTACTTTTCAGATCCAAACGCAAAAACTAGAAATTAAGGCACAAAGCAAAGTTGGCTCTTTGGATAATGTAAAGCACAAGCCCGGTGGCGGTGAGAAGAAGATATTCGATGATAAGGATTATTTGAAAAATGTTGAACACTCTGTTGCACTGACAACACCACCAACACAGGTAAACTACGTGTACATAAGCTCAAAGTAGTTACGTATGAGAACTAGAATTTAACCTTAACCCTGATTTATTATTAGAGTTTTAATTTCATTACGAAAGCAACTAAAAAGTAATCAATTCAAGTATTTTCTATACCTACATATATATATTATCGATATCCCATTTTGTGTTGACGTCGAGAAATTCATTTTTAAGTAATCTGTAATTGTAATTAATTGCGTTGCATTTGTTATTAACACTTTATGGTTTACAATCAGCAACTAACAGAGCACCACACCCCCAAAAAGAGGCCCACACAACACCCAACCACCCACAGACACCTCCCACCCTCCACCGCTTTCAGAGAACTCCCACCCCAAAAGATCTATCCGTTCATGGGGAATTGTATTTAATAAGAACTAACATTTGGACAAAGTATTTTGGCACTCTTAGGTATCGAAATGTATTTGATGGCGGGCTTTTAATATTATTTATTGGGAGATGTAAGAGAAATCTCTGGAGATTTGAAACCATATAAAATAATATGCTATAATAACTTATTTATAGACAAATTTTAAGTGAATTCAAACCTCTAGACAATTTTCTATCATCACCGATTATATGTAATTCTTGGTTTTAGATGATTTATTGTATTACCTATTCGTTTTTCAGTTCAATTACTTTTACTTTACATTTAAAAATGAATTTCTTTCAAACTCAAACTGAGATTCATTGGCAAAAGCGCTTTCCATTCCATGTGTTCCCGAAGTGTTTGAAGATTTTACACGCAATTCTCTAAACTATTATCTTCTCTTTCTTTCTCTGTTCCCCCCTCGCTCGCTCTCTGCCACCCCCGCCGGCTAACGTAGTTTGCGGCACAAGGGCGCTTGATTGCCACGATCCATCTAGAATTCGGTCTCTGTAACTCAGACTGTGTGTGTAACAATATATTTGAGTCGCTTTTTAAATGAACTCCTTAAACTAGCTTTAACCAAGACGTTCATCAACTACTGTACTGTACCTAAAGCCAAACGATTTACATTAACTGATGCAGGACTAAACAGAAAGCAACCAAACTATACCGAACTCAACTAGAAAAGCTCAAACCGAAAATCTCGAATGAGTTTGCAAGAGTTTCTATTTTAAATTGTAACCGAATTATACCTAGATGTTTATGCACTCTTCAATGGCCCGCCCTTGGAAGGTGTATAGATAATGTGAGCTGACCTGCCCTTGAGCAACTTCTCAATGATCTTGGGATTCTGCTTATGGGCAGGGTCAGTAGTGCCCGCAGTGGGCCCAATGTTTGTTAACTCCCCTAGTATGTAGCGAATATCCTTGAACAAAGTATTATTTATGGCAAACGGTCAAAAAACCTTACACTACTACTTAGGATAGTACAAATTTTGAACAATATACTGATCCGCAATTGCTCAAAGAACCCAGAACCCCGAACCCCACACTCCGACCCTCAAGGACGGTTTAGCGAAAGGCTGCCCAGCATTTAAATCATCATCTAACAACAGTGCTTTGCTCTCTCACACTGAAACAAAATACCACTCATTACATTGACCTCTTACTCACAACAGTTTTAAATTACCATTGATTATGAATTATTAAGTGTTCTTCATTTCTGTGCTTAATGTTTCTATTTCGTTTATTTTAGGAATATATATACAATTTTTATTAGGCTAGTCATACGAAACTAAGTGCATTAAATTCGAAATTCGTACACACGTTACGTCCATTAGACTTATTTATCGCCTAATACTATAACTACTACGTCATATACTCGAAATCTGAATGCGATGCGGTTTTAACCAATGTATAGAAAAATTCGATCCGAACCGATTGATTCGATTTGATCAAGCAAATCCCGTAAGTTAATGTGCGTTGCGAGTTCTTCTTCTAAGATGTGTCCGTTGCGTATATAGATAGTTATATATACCTAAATATTTAACAGTGCTGTGATAGACTAACCGAATCCAAGCTGATTTGCCAGACCACCTGCATCCATACCAAGATAAAAACCAGACTACTTATATAGAGCCCCCCGAAAACGGTTTCATGGGCATTTGCTTGCGACTCCCTCGTTTACTCCACTGCATTCCAACCAACTCATGACTCTAACTCTAACAAGGCTTATGGTTTACCCCTAATAGTTTATTTTATGATTTGTGCAATCGATACGCATTCACTTTTATATTTTTATCTTGAACGCAGAGTCCACTACCATCCATGACGGCTTCTGGCGCTGATGAAAATTTAAATCAACAAAGCTAAATGCCCGAAAAATGCATGTCGAGCTGAAAATCTGAATCTTTCTTTGCAATCTAAGATCGAAAGTGAAAAATGAACATTGAACAACCAGCTAATTTGAAAAGTACTATCTAAGCAAAACCCACACAAGGCAAAGCGAGAGTTATGCGCGTATTTCCACACACCCCACATACCAGTACCAGTACCAGTTTATAAGATCAGAACAATTCGATAGAGGTGCAAGCACGCAATGAGATGCAGATACTCGTACATCTACACCACAAACACCCCACATAGAGCGGTATTTGGTATACAAAAAACGAAAGTATATTTGACTAGTTGAGCATTGCACTCTTTATCATCAGATACCAGACATAAATTATATATCTCAATGTATTACCAGAACTTCATATATACATACAAATATATATATACATAAAAGTATCTAAATATTTAAGCAAATTATACAAGAATCGTACGAATACACTGTGTGCTTAGTTGAAAATGTTACCACTTGACGTCTAAATGTTAAACGACTAAGATAATGCGACCCATTGATTTGTAAACAGTTTAGATACTTTTTCGACAAATAAAAATGAGAAACCAAACAGAACAGAACCGAACCGAACGAACAGATAATACCACGTATAAGCATATTTTTACTATTAATTTGTATCTTATTAGTCAAGCGCATCATTCTCACGATTTATTTACACCCTGTTACAAAATGTAAGAACAATGGCAAAATTTAAGCATAATAAACAAACAAAAAAAACGTTTTTTCATTTACCAAATCTTGGCGTTGTTGCACTTAGTTTTTGAATTTCAACAGTACTTGAGATAGACAAATACATTTTGGGGATACCAAAAGTATCTTATTTGGCAAGCCACGCCCACGCCGCAAGCGTTCCAACAAAGCCACGCACGAGCACACATCCTCTTCTACCTCATTGGATGCATTGGTAATCGAAACAAATAAATTTGATCAAGCAAATTGTAAGTCTCCATCTCAATCGAGCTATGACAACTATTTTGCATCTCTTACTGGTAAATGTGAATATTTTTTTTTACTAAAAACCCATTTTAAAATCCCCGCAGTATTGGAAGGCGCCGCGCATCCAACGGGCCACCACACTCACCTCGTCCATGTCCCTGCCGGCGGAGTGTCTGGTGCTCTCCGTGTCCATGCCCTCGCTGAACTCGGAGCCCAAGCGTCCCAAGAGTGCGGGTCCCAAGAAGAAGCCCGGTCAGGCCGTCCACGCGAAGCCATTCCGCCTGTATTGAGTCGCCAACTGGACTTCCTGGTCGATGAAGAAGCTGCTCCACATGCCGCACGAGACGTCACCCAATCGAAGCACTCAGAGATTTGTGCACAAGTTGATATCGAGGCACGCACTTCTAAAACAAAAGCATACATTTGCAGAATACATTTTATCAAACCGTTGATTGTTTAGAGAACCGAAAAAACGAAACGTGGCATTTACAACAAAATAAACGACTTACTGAGAGGCAAAGTAAAGCACAAAAATTCAACTGTTTGGTTGTTTCTTTAAATAATTACAGTATATATTTTCGTAAGTATTACATCAGTTTTACGGCTGCTACATCTCTGGAGCCAAACGGCCTTCGTTTACATTTCATTTACATAAGACTTGCGTTTGATTTATTTAGGTATATAATGTTGTATAATTAGTACAAAAATTGTCCTGGGATTTCGTTACATCTCTTCTTTATCATCGTGCTCATTGCGGTTTTCTTTTTTTTTTTTTGGAAAATTGTGTGCTTTTCTTGGTTTCATTAGGTTTTGTATTCGTTTTTGATTCTTGTTTCTTCGTTTATTCGAGTCGCGTCACATTTAAATGCAGTTTGTTGCCTTTCCATTTACATAATCCTTTTCCTATACTTACGCCGTAAAAGTTGTTTATACAATTCTTTTTTTAAAGTTAGGGTAATAAATAAGTCATTATAAAATAATAAACAACAGTTGTTACATTTTCAAAAGACATGGTCAAATGAGCTTCAAGTGATTATGATTATGATTCGAGGGTCGAGTTAGAGTAAAAAAAATGCGCATGCTTGACTATCGTAAAAAGTGGCTTTCTCTAGGAGCTTGTCGTCGTCGTCAAGTGAATTGGCCTGGTTTCAGATTTGGTAAGCTTGGGATTGGCTGCGTTAGCTCATGGCTACATAACTATAATACATTTAATGGGAAATTAGGAAATGCATAGGTGCTCGTGATATGCGAAACCAATGATTAGCTGTGAGTTGGCTGCGGTTCTTATAATTTTCTCTTTCTGATTGATACTATTAGTACAATACATTCGATTCAATTGACTAGATTTCTACATATGTATCTGCATTAGATTTATCATTTTCTGTGGTTCCGATTTTGTTAACAACGTCGTTTCAATTTTGTTGCGGGAGGGAGTCAAAAGACCTTAACGATCCCAAGCAGAAACACTCGAAAGACAGATTTCACATGAAATCCGATTTCAAAACATTTTGATTCCCAGTATTTCGTGTAAAACCTAATCGTTCTGAGGGGTTTCTTACCGGAGATCATTTCGGACTTGGTGCTTTACGAGAATATGGAAAATTTTTATAAATAAATACATGTAATTGATTTGTTGATGAGGGCGCTGCGTGAGTGTCTATGTGTTGCGGGCGTTGTGCCGGTGTACGTGTCGCTTCCGAGTAATCTTTATACTCTGCCAAAGCCAATAACATGCTACCTTATTTACATAACTAAACACTTTCGCTGGCGTCGCTTTAGCGGCTCTGGTCTCAGCACCGCGCGCACCGCTTCCTCGAACACCTGAATGCAATCGAAGTGGGGGAATTAGCCAGAAGTGAGAAAGAGGTAAGGGTGTGCCGGGCGGCGATGACTTACCGGCTTGAGGCCGCGCTGCGTCAAGGCGGAGCACTCCATGTATTTCACAGCGCGTATCTTGTTTGCCAGCTTCTGGCCCTGCTCGCGCTTCAGCGGCGTCAGTCCCTGCTCTGCCAGGCCGGTGAGTGTCTCTCGATCTTCGCGCAAATCGATTTTGGTGCCTGGAATACGCCCCAAAGATATATGTATTTCATTTCCCGTTTGCTGACTGCGACTTCACAGTGCTGGCAACTTACCAACTAGAATGATGGGCGCGTCGGGGCAGTGGTGCTTTATCTCCGGATACCATTTCGAGGTGACGTTCTCAAAGGACGAGGGACTCGCCACGCTGTAGCATATCAGGAAAACGTCTGTCTGCGGGTAGGAGAGCGGTCTCAGGCGGTCGTAGTCCTCCTGGCCCGCCGTGTCCCACAGTCCCAGCGAGACCTGTATTGTGTCCACTTGCATGGGCGCCGAGTAGTTGTCGAAGCTGTGTGAAGATATCATAATAAAAGTTAGATATTGATCTACGGCTGGGCGACGAGAAAGGAGACACAAACTTACACTGTAGGCACATATTCGCCGGGAAAGCAGTCTGTCGTGTAGGAGATTAGCATGCAGGTCTTTCCGACAGTGCCGTCACCGACGACAACACATTTTATGGGCCTTCCGGTTGACATCGTGAGTGCTGAGTGTGCCGCTAGCTAGACGCTATATACTGTGTGTGCTGTGGGCAAAAATAAGATGGAAGATGAATGTCTTCGCCAGCTTAATTCAATTAATTAAGTTCCACTCGAGGCAATAAACCCGACAGAACCAACTGACCACACTTTTGAAGACAGTAAAGATTCTTTTGATTGAACCAACAAATATTAAAATGTTAAACAGAAATTATATTATACTTTAGAAAATCGAAATTATGACACATGTTGGTCAATTCTTCAAAACTTGATTGTTATAAAAAAATATGAAAAATGTACTGTCAAATATTGTATTAAAATAAATTTTAGTCAAGCGACAAAGATAAGGCAAATATCTACAAAAAAATATTCATGTTGAACAAGTTCGAGTTATGGAAGTATGACTTTGACAAAGGGAATGCACTCGCTTTATACTTATTGTCTTTTGTTCGATGTAGAAAGTGTAGAAGTTATGAAAGTTCTACTGTTCTGGTTTAATTGTGGTACATCTCTCAGTTGATAAAAATTAGTTAAAAAGAATTGTATAGATGGAAGTTCAACTTTACGGACAAAATAATATGGTATATTTATAGTTTGCAATGTTCAAGTTATATGGGCTCGCCTATATATTGTTTAATTGCATGGGTCTGCGGTATATCTCTTGGTTCATAGAAATTTAAATAATATAGGGCTTAGCTTATGGTAACAAAGGGAAGATATTCCTTGCACAACTTGGAGAGAAATTATATACATAGATGGAATTTCGACTTATATGGCAAAACAATAATGGTATTGTTGGAAATGTTCGGGTTATAGAGGCTCGCCTGTATCTTGTTTAATTGCGAGGGTCTGCGGAATATCTCTCGGATGATCAAAGGCAGGGCTCTCGAAAGGTGTGTCTCGCCACAACCGCAGGCTGGCAGGCCCATAAAGCATAATAAAACGAGAGTCTCATTTCGGCAGCGGTGGCACTTTGTTTTCGTTTTCGCAAATAAAATTTTACAAAAATAGCCCATGATGGGCGACACAGACTGCGGAAAAACAAAAAAAATAGAAATGGGAACAGCGGACCAAATGGCGACCACCCCAACCGCCCCTCCAGTGGCGCCCCTTTGGGAAGTGGGCGGGGGCGGGGTCGGGGTCGGGGTTTGGGGCCAAATCCAAATGTTGTGGTGACGCGGAAGCCACCGGCAGACGGCAACGCACAGAAACCGCCCGAAAATAGACACAATTAAGTTCTCATAACCGATTCAATTAAAGTTCAACGCATTGCGCCACATGCAGCGGGGAGGGGAGGGGCGTGGCACGCAGGGCGGGGGCGGGAGCCCTGGAAATCTTTTGTTATGGCACAATACCGAGTGGGAATATTGTATTTGTATTTTACCGTTTTCACCTCCTATCCTTTTTCTTTGTCTGGGCAGGCAGGCGGCGGCGACTGTTTTGTACTTTGCTTATATCACTGGGCGATTCGTTGTTTCCGCTTCTCTTTCGGCGCGCTGGCTCATGCGGCGCATTTAAATACTCGATTCGCACTATTTGGCTCCGCTTTTTATTAATAAATGTCTGTTTTGGGGGCCAAACGCAGCGTTCTCGAGCAATTTTCGAGTTTTATCTTTTTGTTTCCACACAAACACACACCCACCTTTTTGACAGCGCAGCGTCGCTCTCTCTCGCAAACAGCGCTGCCAACTCTGCGCCAGGAAAAATAGCTGTTTCTGACGGGAAAACTGCTTATTATTTTCAGAAAAATAGCTGAAATATATTGATGCTTTTTGTATTAACTTTGTTTTAACAAAGTTCGTATTTTTTATTATTTGCTTTTAACAAATTTAAATGGCACGCTTTCCACATTACCCAATTTTTAGTTTTTTCACAAAAATATAAAACAAATCTGGAGGGAAATTGGCAGCTCCGCCCTTTCCGAAAGATGACAAGCAGTGTTGTAAAAGTGTTTACAGAAAAACGTTGTTCAATACTAATAGGCATGGGTGTGGGGGGAACACCAATAGTGTGCAAAATATGTGAGCTAAAATATATAAACGTAAATATATTCCATAGCGCCAAAAATAGTAAAAGGAAATACCTTTATTTAAAATTTACAAATCGGCTTATTGTTTATTTTACAACATAAATTTTAAAAAATAGAATTGAAAAATTTTAACATCTAATATAAATTGTTGATTAGGATTAGTTGTTCAATAAAATAAATTAAATGTATTTAATCAACCGTTTTCCCGCCATAAATTTCTTTATCCCCTTTGATAATTTCTGCTGACTACGCCCATGCTACCTCTTCCCATTGTTGTTGTTTTGAGCGGCGTAATGAGCAGATTTGTTTGTAAACTTTTGCGGAGTGTAAACCAAACAAATTCTGGTTGCAGATACTTTTCTTTGTCATCTTTAAGAAAGGCGGAAAGTGGATCACAAGATGGCGCTCCTCCTCGCACAGTTCTGGTGGAGAAGGACTCGCATATAACTCTGATAGGCCTAAATCGCGAGCAGCAGCGCAATTCCATTGATGCCAACACCGCGGAGCAACTAACCCAAGCCATCAGCCAATTCGAGGAGGATGATAGCTCCCCAGTGGGTGTACTGTACGGCATTGGTGGCTCCTTCTCCGCCGGCTATGACTTGGAGGAGCTGGAGGCGGAGGCCCAGCGCGGCAGCCTCAACTTTCTGTTGCGTCACGAAGGCTCCGTTGGACCAACTAGGAGGCATCTCCGCAAGCCAATCGTTTGCGGCATCAGCGGATTCTGTGTGGCCGGAGGAGTGGAACTGGCTCTCATGTGTGATCTGAGGGTAATGGAGGACACTGCCGTGATGGGATTCTTCAACCGTCGCCTGGGAGTTCCGCTAAGCGATGGGGGAACTGTGCGTCTGGCCGCTGCCGTGGGCTTCTCCAATGCCTTGGACATCATCGAAACAGGAAGACGCGTCTATGCCGGAGAAGCCAGGCGAATGGGTCTGGTAAATCGCGTTGTGGCCACGGGCACAGCTCTGGGCCAGGCCGTAAATCTTGCATTCTCAATAGCCAAGTTTCCCATGGCTTCCTTGATGCACGACAGGAATGCCCTGCTGGAGAATGCCAATGCCTACAATAAACACGGTTTTCATGTGGCCAGTTACAATGAGATCATGAATGTAACCTCAGACATGATAACAGATATGCAGGAGGGCGTCAAGCGCTTCAAGAACTGTGAGTGGTCATCAATAGCATTCCCTTAAACCCACTTTTAATTATCTGTATACCCTAGCTGAAGTAAAGGGCCCCAAAACCGATTCCTGGCACATCAAGGAGAAGACCATTCCAGAATGGGAAAAAGCCGAAATCGAGATCGAAAAGCAAAAGACATGACATAGCCAGCTTAAAATCTAACATGTAAAAAATCTCCTCCTGGTTAGTGGCAATACCTTCTTGTTATTTATAAAACGAAAGCCTTTATTCACGTAAAATACATTTATTTAATGATTTATGTAGTTGACCGCCTTAATCGTTTACGACTCGCGCTTATTTCAATATTCACAACAATTACAATAACGAATTTTCCTTGAAATTAAGCCTAACTACCAAAAAGAGTTGAGAGGAAAAGCACAAAGTTCTGTATTCCTTGCTGTCGATCGATTCAACATACACAATTAGTTTACACATATAAAAAATATGCTAGCATCAAGTAACCGGACTTGTCCTTATTACTTACAATGAATTTTATCGAGTGCTGGGCCAAGCGGTTCGCCGGATCTCGCCAATATGTCTTAGATCTAGGAGTTAACAAAAGGAGTTATTGCACTTAAATCGAGTAAAGCAAGAAACGAAGCTCTATGCAAAAAAGGCTGCTCTTGTACAAACTAGTGTTAAAAACTGACTGATCGTTAATCGTGTTATAGTAGTTTGATTTAAAATACATCGTACATCGTCGTCTTCTACGCCTAACATTTACACTCTTGGCTACACTTAATCCAAAAAATTTGTCATACAAATATTGCACAAAAATGGATCGGACTGTGAGTTTGCACACCCATGTGCGCGCACTCGTATTTCATTGTGCTGCACATGGCAAAACCTTCAATCAAGTGGTGGTACGTGTTCACATACATAATCACTAAAGTACGGTATTCGGAAACCTAAAGACCACAATACATATACAATATATACAAATGAAGAAGCAATTTTCGCTAATCGTCCATCCCACCGTGTCTGGTATAAAAAATATACAATATAGCGTAGGCCAAAAAAGCAATTGCTGCAATCAGCTGGCGACATTTTGTTCATAAAGATGCGGTACGTCACGATATCTGATCCCTCGATACCCGATTACTTGAGTCGCTGTGTCACATTGGCCAGGGCCACGGCAAAGGCCTGGAGGGCGGAGAAAGGATACTGGAAATCCAGAGTGTAGGCGTTTCCATCAATGCGACCGAATTGCATGACCTGTTGGGTGAATTTAGATATTATATATTTACCACTTAAGGATTTGTTAGAGCAACTAAACTCACCTGCTTGCCACGAAACTCGATCTGAAAGTTCTTGGCCGACTCCTGGGTAACGCGACCCCCGAAGTCCAGCTGGTACACCTGGCTCATCTCATTCCACATGGGCGCCTTATTGTGCATCACAAACTCACGACGCACTGGCGCCGGATTGGCACAGCTAGCACTGCCATTTGGCTCTATCTTTCCGCGCTTTAGCTGTGGATAAAGATTTTTCCATAAAAATATTTTAAGTTAAATAGTTAAATTTTCAAAAAATCAATACCAACTTATAAGGAATTAATGAATTGTAAAGAAATTGTATAAAAAGGATCTAATTTTCGCTAACCTTCTGACGCAGTTGGGCCTTTTGGAACGTTTCCAGGTCGCGATACTGCTTGCCATTGCCCGTGTTGTTACTCTCCTCCCCAGATCCATTAGTCTGGTTGCCCTCATCATCGGAGCTCTCGATTATACTCTGCTTTTTACGCTGACGGCGGTTCAAAAGCGGTGAATTTAGAATGTGGCGAATTGGGGAATTGCTCTGCTGCCGCTTGTTCTTTTTGCTGGCCGCCGGCGAGGCTGGAGAACTTCGTGGCAGTCGCTGTGGGGTGGATGGAGGCGTAAGACGACCCTCGTCGAGATCACGAAGACGGCTTATTATGTTCTCCAAAGTGGTAAGAGCCTGAAAGATTTAAAATACATGATCATTAAAATAAAACTTTTAATTATAGGTGGTAGTGACTCATCCCACCTGAGTATGTAGAGAAACCGAAGCCTTGGCCTCCACTGGTGTAGCCTCCACAGCGCCACAAGCTGCTCCCGTAATCTCTGGCTGCTGTTGACGCTCTAAAGTGCTGGCATTACTACTAGAGCCATTAACTTGCGCCTGGGACGGCTGTTCCTTGCGCCTCCAGCGAACCTCGGACAACTGCTTCACGAAGCTAAAGCCATTGTCCTGCTTTCTGCCCAGCAAAGGCGTGGAGTTCTCGGTGCCCGACGTCTCCTTGCTGCGTCCAATGCCAAATCGATGTTTCCTCGTAAAGAGCGGCGAGTCCGTGAAGCTAGTAATGACATCGAAGCGTTTCTTTGGCGCCGGCTTGGCCTGCACCACAGGAGACTCCTTGGCCGGCTCCACCACATTCGACGCCACAACGGACGTAATCTCATCCAGAACGGAGCTCGCCGAGGGCTGACACCGCTTGCAGGCACTGCTGGGACTCATGTTGTTGCGACACTTAAAGCACAGTGTGTTGGCTGCACTGCTGCAGGCGCTGCTGTCGGAAATCTCCTGTAGCTTGCGCACCACCTGCTCGTGCTCCTTGCTGGACAGCTTCGTCTGCAGGGAAAGCAGGTCGCAGGAGTCCAGACTCTTGGATTTACCAGTTTGCTGCAGCTTGTGCCGTCGGGCATCCTCCTGCTGCTGCCTTTTCCGGCGATTCCTTCGCTTGTCCACCAGTATCAGCCGCTTGTTCGGAGCATCCTTGCGCAGAGCGGACAGCGCCTCGTCGGATGGCGTGATGGCCACCGAATCCAGATAGCCAACGCTGCAGCTCCGTGTGATGGAGTCGGGCAGGGCAGGAGCGATGGAAACCACCGTTGGAGTGCGCTTCATGCTGCTGTTGCTCGGCGTGGGTGTGGGCGACTGAGTCTCCTCGTCGATGTACAGCATTTCGCGTCGCTTAGCGGTGGAGGATGTGGTGGGTGCCATGCACTTGACCCGCGCATCCATTCGCTCCAAATTCAGATTGAGATTCAGCGGCACCGGGTTTACGTGGCTGTTGGCCGAGCGTACTGGCTCCGACATCAGGGCATTCTTCACCTGGACCACATTATTGGCATAGTCCGCATTGCTGGAGTACGACATTAGGGTGGTCTGTCCAGCGGCTGGCACTGCCGGACGCTCGAAGATTATGTCCGAGGGAGCCACTGCGTTCTTGGGACTCTGCAGCGTGGGCACGGCTCCATCGCAATACAGCGGCGAGATGGCGTGACGCGACTGGCAGCTGGAATTCGAGCTGGAGCGGCTGTAGCTGTTCTTGAAGCTGCTGATGGTCTTTGGACGTGTAATGGTCTTACTGCAGCTTGGTCCAGGACCTGAACCATTCGAGGGTGCCTGGTGCAGGAGCACAGTGGTTGACTGGCAGGCTGCTGCTCCCGCCTCCTGAGACTCATTGGATGAATCATCATCGTAGCTCTCCGCTCGCGCCAGAGGACTCAGGCCCGCCGACGATCCCCGCTCTCCGCCATTCACAGTCAAAGAGTTCTTGTGCCGCGCCAGTATTCGATTCGGACGTGGTGACATGGGCGCTATCAAGGGGGCAGAGGCTCCATCGGTGAGGCGACGCTGCGGTATTATCGGTGGCTTAAGGGTAGCCCCATCCTGAGTGGTGATCACATTCACCTGCGGCACTGCATCGTGATGATTGCCCTGGTGATGCTGGCTATGCTCGTCCTCGTCCTCGGAGAATATATTCGGATTAAAGCTGGGATCGGGACCAGGTGGAAAATCGTCGCGCAGCTCGGTGATGACCAGCGTCATTTGACGCGGCTGCAAATGCAGTAGGGACGTCTTATAAGTTACTTGGCCTAAATTGGCTGGGACGGTTTTGGCAAGTCCATGGATCTTGAACTTGGTTCCCCAAATGTTGGAGGTCACCTCGACCAGCTTGACTTCCTGCTTGAGAAAACGAAAAGGAATCAGTGATGGCGTGGATCTTCTTTGGCAGTGAATGGCACCTACCTCCGGCAGTGTGTCCACGTAGGCCAGTTCATCCAGACTATCGGGATCGTTGGTTCCTCCGGTACCAGAAGCGCTTAACCGATCGCCGGCTTGGTGGCGTCTCTTTGGACGCACTCGCTTCTTGCGCGGCGTTCGCGGGGAGCCAAAACGAGATCTCTCCTCGTAGTCGCTGTCCGAGGAGTCGGTCCGCCCACTATTGCCCGTGGTAGTGGACTGGCTGGAGCCCGAGGAGCTCTTGGCCTCGGCGGAGTATTGAAAGTACAAGGGGGCATCTGAAAATGGAATAGGAAATTAATTAAATTAATGGATTTGTTTCTCTTTTCTTTTAAGATACCTACCATTAACCTGAGGGTCGAAGATTACAAACTCGGGGCGAATTTTTGAGGTGCGTTTGCCCTTGAGCAGCGGCACCAATCCGCCCAGGTACTCCAGATAGAGCGTGTAGCATGTGCCGGAGCTGAGATTGGAGTCGTCATCGTGCCGGATCATGGTGCAGTGCAGCCGGGTGGAGCAGAGCGGTGGTCGCGATACAAAATCACGCAGCGACTTCAGGTCAGGTACACAGCACTATATTTAAGATATATAGGATTAATTACTACTAAACAAATCAAGACTTATTTTTAACGGGAAGCTCAACCGCAAGCAATAGATATCTTAAATAAAAAATCAAAATCCGACCTTAAATTTAAAAATATATGTATCTCCCTGCCTTTTTAGATTCCAGAACTCGACTTACTCTTATCGTTTGAGCAAACAAATTGCCAATGAGAGACTTAATCCTAGAAGGCAACGGCAGCAATGGCAGCAGCGACTCGGATCCGACGCTCGCCTGAATCTCCAGGCGGCACAGTAGCTGCAAGGAGGCCACCCGTCTGGAGACCCAGGCGATGTGAACCTGTGTCCCCGTGGCAATGAACAGCCGCTTGTCGTTGTGGCCCCAGGTGATGGCCGAAACGGTGGCACTGCTGCAGGGAATGTGAGCCTGATACAAACAGGTGCCCGTCTCCGTGTAGAACTTGACCAGATTCTTGTATGTACTGGGTAAACCCAACTCCTCTGGCTTCGTTCCATCTAGTCCAGTGCGCAGGGTTCCTGCGACGGCGAGCAGCTCGCGGGAGTTGCTCCACTCCATGACCATGCCGAGGGCGCCGTTAAGGCATGTGTTGATATGTGCGGGTGAGACGTCGTCGAACGACTTTAGCAAGTAGATGTATCCATTCTGGAAGCTAACTGCCAGGACAAAGGAGCGTTTAGCTAAAGGAAAGAAAATCACATAAGGGTTACAAAACGTATAACATTTATTCATTTAGATCACTCACCCGCATTGGTTACACCGGGCTCCGCCTCCTCGCCCTCCTCCATCTTGAACTTCTCGCAGGACCAGGCCATCGAGGTGATGGGCACATCGTTGGAGAGCTGAACCTGCGACACCATTGCCCCATGGACATCCATCACAATCACCTGGCCCTGAGTGGTGCCAAAGTACACCTGCTGGTCATCGGGCGTCCAAATGCCGCAGGTGATTGTGGACTCCAGATTGAGCATGGAGGACCAGTACCTCTGACCAGCCACGGATCCAACCAGAACGAAGCCATCCTGGTAGCAGATCAAGGCCATGCGTCCATCGTGCGACCAAGAGAAGTGGGTTACCGGCGTATTCCGATCGTTGATCAGCTCTATGGACCAGCGGCCCTCGTACTTGATCCACACAAAGATGATGCCCGAGCTGTCGCAGGAGGCCAGCTTCTGGTACGGTTCGTTCCACTTGACCAGGATGACCTGTTATGGAATTATTTCTTAATTAATTTACTTTTAGGCAATTTAACTATTAAACTTACATCTGATCTATGGCCGCGCAGGTTGTAGTTGGTCCTCAGCGGATAGTCCATGTTCTTGCGGCAATGCGAAGTGGTAAAGGTCACGCCCACAATGCCGCGCACATTGCCCGTGGCCAGCCATCCCTCCTGGTAGTAGTTCGTCCTGTTCAGCTTCCAGCCCTCGTCCTGAAAAAGGAAAAATCCAGTTGAATAGAAGGATATCCACAGCTGGCGACAGCTGCCTCTTGGCAGGACGCCTAAGCAGTCGCCAATTGCGAGTCAAGTGCCCGTTGCTGGCTTGTAAAATGGATTACCGCAGGCTCAAAGCCCGTCCCTGGCCCATTCACACATTTCCCATTTCCATTTATATTTCCCAGCATCGACAGCCGGCCGGTTGGCTTGGTAAATATGCTCCACTTTGTGACTGCATCTTTATTCTCCACTCTTTGAGCCGCTCAACCTGCCAGCTGCCTCTTTCACAGCCCGGGGCAGGGCATTTTCACTCAATTCCTCTAGACTCCTAGCAACTGGCTGAATGATGGGGTATGCTCACCATGGAGATGGATCCGGGTATAATATATTTTTATGGATTTACGGGATATTTGCAGTTAAGCTTCATAAGAAGCCTATGTCGGGCGAACCTTTTTCTCTAACTTTGTTCATTCATTGCTAATGATTTACCTTTCTTTGGGAGTTTTTGAAAATATTAACTCTTTAATGTGAGCTAAGGCCTTTGATTTATAATCACTATTCAGAAGCTTTTTTTTTTAATGCCTATTAATTTTTCCTGAATCTTTATAAGATAGTTAGGGTTATAGAACTCCCATTAAAATAATTTACTCAAATGTTTCTCAAGAGTTTGTAGAAATATTTGATTTATATTAACTAATCCCGAACTCAGTTTGTTTCGATACTTGGTAATTTTCTTTAGTTCTCTAAATCTGCATAATTTTTACTTTTTTATTTTTAAAAGATGGAGTACCCAACCAGCTCTTAAATTCCTTCATTTAAATATAATTCTGATCTGTTCAAGGTTGTTGTTTAAAAAAAAAATGTAACCTGATTACTAGTAAAATCATTAATATAGCTAGAGGTAGCTTTGTGATTTTCTTTAACAAACTTTTCGATGATTGGACTTTCTGCAATTGAAATCTACCATCAACACGTAATTCAAACGAATTCGATTATGCAAAAGGTGAGTAAAAACTCGTGCTTCATTCTCATTTGAGATTGAATTGAAACCAATTATGGCATCCAATTAACATTTCAAAAGCTTCCCGCAGTCGGCATCAGTCAGTCGAGCATTCATTCTGCAACTTTTAACTTGGTTTGTTTGCCAGCTGGGCCTTTCTCTCTGCGGGCTTTCTTTGGGAGGGAACTCTTTGCCAGTTTATCAACTGCAGCAGACGCTCCTGTTCCTGCTGCGAGTGCTGCAGTGGCACTCAACCGCACTTCCACCTCCATCTCCTCCAGCTGCTGCTTGAATCCTCCTTCTGTTTTACAATTTGATTTGATTGTAGAGACTCTACCCCAATCCAACCAACCCACCCATCCAAATTGATTGTTTTTCCGGGCGGGGCCGTTCACAAAAGCTTAGCCTACATTTCGGGGCGTAAAAGAATATTTCAATTTAAACCAAATTTCGGGCGCTTTCAGCATTTTGGCTAATCCCCGCTAAGCCGAATGGGCCTTTTTTGGCGCCCAAAATCCAATTTGTGGGGCATAAATTAAAATGCCGCCGCATAGGGAAAAACAAAAATTACGCAAAATTTGTAATTTCCGTTTCGGACAGTGGACTTTATGGACAGTAGACCTGGCCGTGGCGTTAGCCAAGTTAATTGCTTTATTGGCCTGATTGATTGGTGTGCATATGCTGATGTCCTTGCTGATTCAATTATATAATTGAATGCACACAGGGCGCCAATGTCCAAGTGCTGTCGTTGAGGCCATCGATTGGATGGTCGGAGATGGACTCACTGCCTCATTATGGCACATTGAGTATACGCCTCGATGGCAACAATTATGAGCAGGCATTCTGAATTGGCATCGGCATTTCTTTGTGGAGTGTTATTAACCTTTCACTGGGCCACTTGAACCGGATCTGGCCCGTGCTCTTGGCCAAAATAGCTGCACTCGAGATTTGCATTTTTGCTGCTCTGCATCATGCTCGAAGGCACTTCAGTTTAATAAGTATATCACAAAGCAATAAATTGCCACAATTTCTATCTCAGTGGAGCGGGAAGAATGCTTGTGTAGCAGTCGAATTGCCAATTGAATTAGTCAAAGTTTGCCTTTAAGCATTCAAATGGTTTAAATTTCCGTTTTCACTTTGGCTAATGCAATTTCCCTTGAACGCTGTAATTTCATTTGGAGGAAACACAGCAGCAACATCAGCAGCAGCAACATCAGCAAGTAGCAACATCAATGTCAAAGCTGCGACATCAAGGCAACGGCGTTGACAGGCTCACACTTTGGGCCAGGTCTTTTGCTTTTGCCTGAAATGTTCAAGTGACTACTTGTAACTTGTTAACCATTTGGCGACGTTGACATCCTGTCTGTCTGCATTCGCTTAGAAAATTACCTGGCAATCCCTTTCTCAGTTTCTCTTGGAATATTTAAAATTTTAGTTGCGGCAAAGTTTATGATGTTTTTTTTTTTGGGGACCACAAGGGAAAACATGGCCAGAAACAGCAGATGCCAGGCTGCGATTATGCTGCAGTTGTGGTGCTGCTGCCTCCATAAATTATGTTGCAGCCATTTGGCACACGAAACAGCATTTTCGTGCTGCTCCATTTCGCAAAAACACACAGCAGCATACGCATTTAATTAAAAAAAAAGCCATTTTTAAGTCAGGCACCTGAATACTGACCCTCTATGTGCACATTTTCCCCCATTTTTGTGCCCATTAACCATAATTGCAATTCATTATGCATGCCAATGGCAACCCGCGACTCATTCGCATTTCGCATCCGCTTCATTATCCTCATGAACACACTGCTAATGGCTAAAACTGCGGATAAACGGACAACTAATGCTAATAAGCATTTTATAAATTAAATATTTGGTTTGACGCTTCACAAGTGGCCAATAGAAAATCCATGGAAAAAACGTTGATAAATTATGAAACAATTTTGTGATTATATAACGATGTTAAAGAGCTCTTTAGCTAAACACAAATGATAATAAGCCTTTAATATAATATTTATTGAAACGTCAAAATATAATTAGCTTCTTAACTAAACCAATGTCAAACTGTATTTACAAGTTAAATTTAATTAAAACCACTTTGGTCCTCTAATATCGAATGTCAATATACATTTTAGATACAATTTTATGCTTTTCCCAAAAGCTCTCCAATTAGATACTAATTTAATACACATTTAAATAATTTATTGCTTAGTTTATTGCTGAGCAAGTGGGCCATATTAATTTGAGAACTAATTTATTAGAGATAAAAAAGCTTAACGAGTTTCCAAGAAAATTTGCAGAAATTCCGTAATAAATTGTCAAAGCCAAGGAAATTTCAACGAAAATTCCATTGGTAAACCAATAAATAACTATTTAAAAAGCGGAAGGTGTTTTATGCTTAGTGCCAGTTTCCCCCATGATGAAGTCAAAGAACTCTTATGCAAAACAGCGTTCAGGTATATATAGAAGCCAATCTAAATATATATCTTGTTGGTCTATTTTTGTGCCTTTTTGCAGCCAATTTTACACTCCATCTCCCGAAGGTTTATTTTCGGGGTCGTTGACAAAGAGTTCAAAGTAATGCCTGGAAAGCTATCGAATCCATTCGGGTCAAGTGCATAGGCAAATAAAAACAACTTGGGTAAAAAAAAAGAGAACTAGATTTGCTCGATTGCCAAAGAGTTCGAGAGCATTTCAATTTTCAGCCAGTGCCACTCGTCTTTCAAACATTTTCTCTCAGCGAAACGAAAGTGAATTTTCGGAAAATAGCGACGATCCATCAGCACTTGGTCTCAGTTGCCAAAGATCTTTTGCGCGGTGCGATCGAAGACCTCTCGACTCGGTGCGGATATTTCTGGAACTGTTCCAGATTCTCTAAGTACCGAAAATCGGGAGCAGAATCGAAAAAAAACAAGCAGCGAAATATGTGTGCGAATTTGTTTTGGTTGCGTCTAATTGCCTGCTTAGTTTTGGCAACTAGCAGTGTCGTCTGTTTTGAGACAAAACGCCTTTATAGAGTGGGTAGAAGGATCGATGGAGACCAGCTCCTGGTCAAGGATGTGCTCCACTCGCGTCCAGCCGGTGTCGGCGAACTTCCTCGAGTGACTTTCACCTACGAAATTCAGGGACCGATCATTTGCATCGATATCCTGTCGGATGAAGTGAGTGCGGGGGTGGAAAATAGGACACGTATATTTTTCAAAAGTATATGAAATGACTATAATTTAAAAACCATTTTTAATATATTCTTTTAATTGCGAAGAGGAACTTCTTTATTTTTGTTTTACATAAATTTAATGAGACACAAAAACGATGACGCTTTACTTAAAATACCAAAAAACAAACAAACATTTCTTTAAATACCTATACATTATGATATTGACATTTTTTTTTAATCAAATTTTTTTAAATTCTTTCAGTTAAATTTGTTTGATTTTTACTGTTTTGGGTGCAGCACAAAAGCTTCAACGTTTTATGTGCACTGATAAATTTTAAACATGTTCTTGCTTTTGCCACTGTTTATTGAAAAAAGTAGAAACAACTTTAAAAATATGAATAATTCAATAATATTTGGTATGTAAATGTGATGCAAACTAGGTTGAAAAAATATTACTATTCCAAACAAATATTTTTGCGTCATTAGTTAAAAGTTGTCAATTTTGGGATATGAGTAAGTGATCTATATGCAGCGGAAATTACGTGGTTGGGCATTTGTCACTGACCCCTTGTTGTGCTCTATCTTTTATTTTGCAAATACCCGTACCGAAAATAGAAACAGAAACTTACATTTTTTTTCGTCACGGCAGCCCACAAAAAGTTTGGCCCATAGATGTATTTTTATATCCAGTGCGTTTGAGGCGGCCGGGCCTGTTTTTATATTTTACTATATCTACTCGCTCGATATATTTTCATATTTTGTGTTTGTTTATTTTGCCCTAAAACGTGATTGGGTTATGAGCTTGCACAAGTGAGGCACGATGAAATGTTTAAAGTGTTTAATTTATCGACATCTGGGTCGATAATTGAAAGTAATATTAATATTGTATATATTGTATAAGAAAATCGCATACTTTGAAGCCAATAAAAACAAAATAGCGTGAGAAAATGTGGCAATTTGGCAAAGCCGACAAGCTAAATGGGCAAAGGAAGTGGAGGAAAACGAACCGAAAACGAACATATATTATTTCTAGAAAAACAAGAAAGAAAATCTTTCTGAATGCAATTTCGATTTTGGCATTATGACGCGGCGTTTTCCCTAGAAAACATACAAAATATTCGTATATCAACTTCGGCGAAGCACATATACGCGTTTATGTCCGTGAATCTGATTGTCAGACCGAGTAAACATTCTGGCAAAAATGTGGCAATCACTGATGGATGTTGCCGTGATGGTCACGCCTGATTGGGTCTGTACAAATTGGAGGGGATTTCTCATAGGGTTCTCCTTGGCTCTTTCAGAACATTTCGGCGGAGGTGAAATTCAGCTTGGTAAACCGCCTGGTTGTGGGCGTTGTCCAATTGGCGGGCAGTAATCAAAGTGACGATAAAACCACCGTTCCCCCAACCACAGAATTCGATGTGACCATCATGGTGTTTGGCCTTAATGAAACGGCTACTAATTTCAATCCCTCTCTGGTCATCAATCCGGATCAACAATTTGAGGGCCTGCTGAGGCCCTACGAGGAAACCTATTCGGAACCAGATACCCAGTATGTGGAGGTATTCGACAACAATAGACGGGATGCTTTTGAGGTGGATGAGGAGGATATGGAGGATGTTTCCGAGGATATCGAAACGTATACGGATGGGCCGTTCGTGGAAGATGATTTCGATAGGCCGGACAAGTCGATTGAAATTGGAAACAGGCAGGCGGGTAAGTTTAAAAATAATATATTGGATGGTCAAACCACTAACACTTCATTCTTAAGGCGATGAACTGCTCTATGAATGCTATCATACTTCTCCTGATGACTCGCAACAGCCAATGAACCGCACAGTGGTTTTCTACTACATCGACACTTGCTCTATAACATACGTAAAGTTTGTCATTTTTAATGTAAGTATTTCGGGAAAAAGAGATCTGTAATATGGATTAATCCCTTAAAAGAAGATTATTCTGGGTTTCAATATAACTGAAGAATTTAATATTTTCTTTATTATTTACTGGGCATTTGTACCTTTAGCAATACACATTAAAACATTTTTCTATGATACACATGTTTAAGGTCTTTAAGGTCTTCCGAATACTTATGGTCTTTTATCTTCCTACTTTCCAGCACTATGCCAATAGGAACACTTCAGATGAGGATTACTTACCGCCCGTGGCGGAGTACAGTCACTACTCGAGCGGAACTTTGAAGGCGGTAATAACGGATTTCGATTCGAAGAACCTATTTGTCCAGATGTACATCTACGGTTATCGGGGACGCGAAGCGCCCACCAGTTATGTGCCCTTTTTGCCGCTTCCTCAGTGGCAGAGGACCATCCAGGATTCCCGACCTGGACCGCCGCACCTGACCCCCCTGCAAACACTGCAGCTGCTTCTGCTGACCGGTCAAATGACCACTCCGTCACCGGGATCCTACAACGAGAGCTCGGATCGCGAGGAGCAGCGGAGCATTAAGCCGGAGGAGATGATGCTGGAGCGGGTCGGGGATGGGTCTGGCAATGATAATGATAATGACAACGATAATGAGGATGAAAAGAACTCGGCCCTGCGACAGATGAACCAAGGAATGGTCGCTTGGCTGGGCCTGCTGCTCCTGATCCTGCACAACTAGCAGCCGGAATGGGGAATCATTAGTTAATCCATGGAAAGCTTTATGAGTAGTCTTTAGTCCAACATTCTGTGTATTGTATTTTACGAAATAAACTTTTTGGCCTAAGCCAAGGCACACACATACACTCTTCCGCAAATTGAAAAAGTTGCGGCGAAAGTAGGTCATGGCGTTGGCTTGTGGCCCCTGACCCCCAATCCCACCCAAACCCCATTCCAAACCGCACCCACAAACACTCTCACATGCTCCAACCAACCCCTAGCCCATAAACCAACTCCCTTGGCAAATTATCTGCGTCGGCGGTGGTTGATTTGGCCAGGCTGACAAAGGGAAAAGCGGAAAACGGAAAAACGTAGAGCAGAAAATGTGGAAATCCAACTGACGACAGCGGCAGTTTTTCCAAAAAAAAAAACCCATTCCCACTCCCCTTCCTTCGAATGTGTTTATTTGCTTGGACATTAAGTCAGAGACCTAAATGTGTCCTTTGCCTTGGCAATTTATGTGCCTTCGTATTTTGTTTCAACGCAGCAAAATTGCAAAAAGGCAAACACATATAACTTTCCGAGTTCGAGAGGCGAAAAATCAAGAGTGTCATAGAGCGAATAAACCTTTAAGCGTTTAAAATGTTTCATAAGGCTTCGGCTTCCCTCCCCACATGCATATAACTCTTTTCGCCCAGCGGTTGTCAAAGAAATCTAATAACTTTTATTTCAATTTCCGGCTAGCTGTAGCTACATATCCTTGTGACAGTCGTCCTGCGGCTGCAATGCCATTTGGTTCTTTGTTCCATGTCGTTTGCAGATGGCAAGAAGTACAAAATACGAAATATAAAATACAAAATACGTAATGCTACCTGAGAGTCTGCAACTGCAGGCGAGGGACAGTAAAAATGTCACATCCACAGGAGGACCAAGATGAAACCGTGGCGGGGAGGACCAGGAATGTCCGGCACAAAGGATATGTGAGTGAATGAATGACTGCACCGGGGAGTTGGAGAGCTTCGCAGATTGGATACACTTTTACCGCAGTGGGAAGAGCCTGCACCCTAGGGCCCCGGGCTTACCCAACAATATTTATGTTTAATTTACAACTGAAATTTAATAATACTGGCAGCACTTGCCGCGTTTCCCACAGATGCAAAAAAAACTTTTACAGTTTGGAGGAAAACCCGGCGCGTGGGACCATCTTGTGCGGAATTGAAAATATCTTTTTATGCGTGCCAATGCTTACAAAAGTTTTTTTATGCTCAGACATATAATTCAGGAATTATACGAGTGTGTACACAAGCGTAATCGTGTTGTACACACTGAGGAAATAAAAGAAATGACGATAAATAAATAAACCAAAGAAAATTTAAGATGCTGTTTTATATTTGTCCACTTTATTTAAAATTGAACTAGTTTTTTCTATAAAGATGTCGGATTTAGATTATTTAAATGGTATGCTTAAGAAATTAAAAAAATATTTAGTAATAATAATTATTATAATACATACTTATTTTTTTTTTAATTTTATCAGGTACCAATAGATTTTTGAGAACAAAACAATTTTTAATAAAATTAATTCTTATATTCCATATCTTCAACACTTAAGAAATAAATTTTTGTTTTAAAGAAGGCTTAATATTAACTCATCTTCAAAACAAATATTACAATTTTTGATTAAAATAACACTTAAGAATAAGTAACTATTTAATAATCTCTGAGAGCATCTTTTTTATCTCAAGACATATTTCTCAGTGCCTGTAAGTGTGCTTGTGCAACAAGGCGTGGCACTGTAAACAATATGGATAAGCAGCGCACAAGTGTCGTCCGCCTCCAAGCACCGGGCCACATGGACTCGACTCAATCCAAGGCAAGCCGTGCGCACCCAACCCAATCCAATCCTAAGCCCAATCCCAATGCCACATGCCACATACCACATCCCAGAGCAACCGAACCCAACCCAATCCTACATAACCCATTGCCATAAGGGGTGACGTGAGCTTTTGTCAATAACTTAATAACTTAAAATATGGTTTAATGCTCACGTAACAACATTTTGCCACTTGTGCCGAGCACATGTAGGTGTGAAGGGCTCGAATGGTTAGGGGGCTCATGGGAATGGGATATGGAATATGGGGTTTCCGAGGAAGGTTGCTTAAGGTCTCATCGCACCACCCATTCACCCCTTCGGCCCTTCAAAGCCAAGGAAATATCCACCGACCAGGACGACCAGACAATGCCAATGGCAATGGGAATGGGACTGGCTGACTGGCAACTGGCAACTTTTATGGGTGTGCGGGAAATGGTTCGGTTCCTATGGCTTACAAGTGTATACACAGGATATAGTCGTACTATGGCGATATAGCCTTATTCGCCTCCTGGCCCTGCGCACGTGCTCCACCTTTGATCCTTTTTTAATGCCAGCCCAAAAAGCGATATCGATTTTTTCTTGTATGTTATTTTTTATTTTTTTTTCCACCGCCGGCGGAGATGCCTAAAGTCGACTTGCATATGTGCTCGCATTTAAAATAATTAAAAATACAACACGTTTCCGAGCTGAAAGCTTACGAATAAATATTTTAAATGGTATTTCAGTTAATGCGAGTAAATATGGGGTGTGGTACTTATTGGAACAGTTGTATAATGCTCTTAAGTGAGTAAAAAAACTTTAAAGCTTTTTTAAATTGGGAATCTTACAGCATGCCAATTAAATAAAGTATTATACCTTTTGTTGCCCAAATGCAGAAAATAAAAAATTATAAGTTAGAGGAGTACTTATCGACCATTATATTTAGTAAATCTTTTGAATGCCAAAAATCCAATACTTTTTTTTACTATATTTTTTATTTAATAGACTTATCTGTATCCCTAGACAGACTTATCGGTTGTAAGGGAGCTGTATATCCCCTTCTACATTCGCCATTACCACAATTTGGTGGTGGCAGTCGCTCCAGTGCATCCTTTCGGCTCCAACTGCACATAATACATGCCCTCTGTTTTTGTGTGTTTGGAGACAAAACTCAACTCATTAGCGTGCGGCAGAGGCTGCGGAAAAGGGGGGGTGCCGACTCACATTGGGGACCCCGCCTCACAATGGGAACACGGGGCGTGGCATGTGTGGCACATGTCTGGCTCACTGGTTTCTGCATTTGAATTTGCATTTTATTAAATTTCAAAAGCTCTTCTCACATGTCCCCCCATAACCGGCATCCCCCAACCACTCACGAGGACCCACCTGAAGCCCCCATTGTTAGACAGGTGGGTGGTGGGTGGTGGGTGGTAATGGAGGTGATGGGTGGTGCCAAGTGGTGCCACACGAGGGTGGTGCAGAGTGCAAAAGGTTGAGCATTGCATATTTATGCACTTAATAACGCATTTTAGCATGCCCAAGTGCAACTCATCTTTTGTTACATTTCGCAGGAAAAATAAGAGGGGGTTGGAAATGGTTTGGGTTGGTGTTGGCTTGAAAAACAGATGGAAAATGAGCGAAATTCAGGCGAGACAAAGCGAAATGAGTTTTCTCTGTGAAAGGCAGCCAAATGCTGCCTGTGTGAGTTGACAAATGGAGCATGAGCGTCGCTGACATGTTCATATGCAGAATCCATTCTCATATTACATGAAAGCATCCAGTAAAACGATTTATACACCAAAAAAAAAATAATAAAATAAAATGTACAAGAACAACATGGTTGAAAGTATAATATTTTTTTCTCTTCGGTTTTAAATTTAAATTATAAAACTCTTCTTTTAAAAAGGTCCGAAATAAGTAAAAACCTTTTAAAATATATGGCATTCAAATTCGAAATAGAAAACATATTTTTCAAGAAAATTCTTAAGAACTCTACGTAAAATATTATTTTACGTGAACAAAGGATGAATGGATATTTCACTTTTGAATAGCCTAGAATTGGCCTTTCATTAAACAGCCATTTTAATCTCCTAGAATCAGCAAAGGATTTATCAATTTTTTCTCGGTTCAAAAAGTACCCGTACAAGTGAAATGGAAAACTAATATCTGCACAAAGTTGGCGGCCCTTCCAATCAAAATCAGGGCCTGAGGACCACAACCAACTTTGGTTCCTGCATTCCTGGCCAACGTCACTAGGATTATGCAATAACAATGGCCAGGCGGTTGCATAATTGATTGATTGAATCCGTATGCAACAATTGGACAGAGACGGCTGGCCAGTTGAGTGGCTGTCCCAGTGTGGACATGTGGATATTGCTGTGGGCCCGTCTTTTGCGACCGACCATTGTTGGCAAGTGGCAAGTGGCAGAGGCGCAAAACACAAAACACAAAAACCGCAGTTCCTGGACTGGCACGAAGGACTCGATCGAAGGCAGTGCAAACAAGCCGGCAAACAACGAAATGCTGGACAAACCAATCAATGACACAACTGAAAGCCACAAAGTCACCCAAGTGTGAAGAGCCAAGTGGGGATGATTGAGCAGCTCGACACACGGAAAAATTGTATTCTATTCTATTCCAACTCATGTAATTAAATATATATACATTTTATAACTGATTTTAAGGGCAAGAAATGGGATAAGATTCATGTAAACCAATTTGGCTTCTTGTTTAAATATTATACAATATTTAATTAGGCACAGGAATAGGTACTTATTATATAATATCAAGACATTATTCTTAACTTAAATTGAACATAAAAAGAACAAGAATGCCACACAAGACAGATAGTTTTCACAAAATCACATAAAAAGTGTCTAAAAGTATGCAACAGTGAACAATTTCCGTGGTATCAATTCAAAAGACAACGTAATTAAATCCATTGCATACTTTTAGACTGCTTTACAAGACAAATCTAGAGATTTCTGTGACGCCCTCCTTTATATTTATTGGATTTCATTAATTATAATATATTTTTATGTTGTTTAATAGATTTTTTCTGTCTGTACCCCAGAGTCATCGCTCAAGACATGTGTGGCAGCGATGTGGGCACATTAAATTACAGTTTTCAGAGCCAAGAACAAACAATCGAAAGTGCAGACGCGCCGCCTTCGGCAAAGGATGTGTGGCCGAGGGTCGATGGTTTGGAATCGCATGGCACAAAGGAAAAGCGGCGCCAATCGGGAATCCCCCTCCACTTCGCAGCGGCGATGTCCTTGGCCAGAGTGCCTTCTAATTGAAACTGTCGACGACAGAGGCCTGGTCGTAAATCAGGCCCAGTACCAAGAAACTAAGCCAAGTCTGTTTCGAGATGTTGCCGCTGCCTAAACAATTAAAAAGTTTTCAATTAACTGGAGCAGCTACGAAAATTGGCACTTGTAATCGGCACCTGTTCAACAAGCGTAACAAACAGCCAGGCCTGCGGATGTTTTCAAGGGGATTGCGATGCTTTTCGGGGGTTTCTAGTCCTGTTTAAATAAGCCTAGGCGAGGGGGTGGGGGCTGTAAAGGGGTGGGTCTGGGGCGGCACTACCACAAGCAGGCACGTAATACATTTATTACGCGTGAGCACGCCGTCCCATGATGAAAATCTCCGTGAGCAAGTGTGTGTATGCGTAAATGAGTTTTCAACATTTCATTGCATACTTTCAGGGTGGCAAAAGTTAGGCTTTAAGCAGCAAAATGCAAATAGCCGTGCCTTATAACATCATGGGAAAAATCTAGTTGGCCAGGTACTTAATTTAGCCCTGCGTCTGTACAATAAATCACTACAGGCTTAGGATGAAAAATCCTAATAAAATTTTGAATGAGGAATATTAACAACTAGGTCAGCTTAGAAAATGATTTAACAGTCAGTCCTTAAACAGCAAAAGATAAATTACCATGATGTATAACGTCCTGAAGAAAAATCTAGTTGGTTAGGTACTTAATTTAAATATATTAAGCCCTACCTTGGTACAATTAATCTCCAACAGCTTCTAATAAAAAATTCCTTTGAAGATGAACAGCTACGACAGCCTTTAAATTTGTTTGGATATATCTATAACCATTTTATTTTTCAGTAAAAGTAAAGCACCTTTCTTATATATGTATATATTTAGGTAGCAAGAACCTTATACCATTCCTTGGTAAATTTATCAAGCGCTTTGCTTCTAACATACGTTAAAGTACCCTTTCCATCACTACTGGCCTAAAACCTTTTCCATGCTCTCAGAAAAGTGGAAAGGTGGCAAAAGTTGGTCATTATCCAGATCCGGTGGAAATTAACTTAGGGCACGCACCGCCAGCACAAAATGCGCGACTGAGAGCATAATGGTCTGCTGCACATAATTAGCCAGTTGGCAGTGGTCCTGTCCAGAGGCTATTCAAGTGGTTTTGTGGTCAGTGACCAGCTTTCAACAGTCACACAGAGTCCCTCAATTGTCGCCCCAGCACGGAGATTGAAAAGAACTCAATTATTTTTTACTGCCCGTAATTAAAACTCAGCAAAATGCGACGGGAAGGGGGATCCTGTTGGATTGTCCAGTGTCAGTGGCACTGGCAGATATTAATGATGTTAAGCCCTCCACCAACTGCTAATGATGATACAGCTACTGCTGCTGCTTTTGCCACTAATTCCAACGTTCGTCGACTTCATCAACAGTTGCCAAGTTAATTACGCTAAGTGAACCATTCCAGCTAAAAGCCATCAGCTTCAGAGCTTCATCTTCAGCACCAGTAAGCGTCTTCAACTTCAGCTCGAGCAGAAATTGTTATTCTTTTTGCATTATTAAAAGTTTTTGCAAGAAGAGGCGAGTTCATAAAAATACGGCAGACTCCTGTGCTTGGCATAAATATGCAAAATATATTCCCATTTTCAGCTGGAAGTTTAAATGCCTCGTGGGCTTCACAGAATTTGTAAGCATATGGAGGGAACTCAAGTAAATGAGTAGACACTGAAGTATATAAAAGATGCATTACCCTTTTAGGTCTAAAAGATTACTTGGGCAAGTCGAAACATTTAAATTTCAAAAATAAATGTACTATTTATAAGTTCGATTATCGAAGCTGCCTTAGAAAACTCCTGAAACGGTGTCTAAAAGCATGCAACACTATAATTTCAATCCAAACGTACATCCTTTTTTGTTGCATACTTTTAGACACACTTATAAGTGTTTTTGAATCCCTAAAACTTACGGCTTAAGAAAAACCCTTTGAAGTCGCATGGAATATTACTCCCCCAAAGCTTCTGGAAGTATTCTTTTCTCCTTATCGTTTCATCACTTAGTAATCATTAGATTTCATTTGTTACGAATTTTGCATAAGGCCCAACCCGCCAGAGAGGAAATTATGACGTTGAACCCAGGGATTTCCCTTGGAAAAGCGACATGTGTGTCATATGCCAAGAAGTTGGCTATTAAATTTCATTTTATGATTTCAGTTTGTGTCCTTGTCCGCTGGCATGTCAATTTGCTGCGTCAATTTATGCGAAAATCCTGCGACAGTTGTTCAACCCTTAGAGGAACGAAAAAAAGAACAAGAACCCAAAGGAGCCACAGGATCCAGTCTTTGTTTGCCATGTCCATCTGCCCTTCCTCTAAAGTGTGCACAAACAGAACACCAATAAATCAACATGCTACGCCGTCGATGACGCACTCCACATCAATATTCTATTAATGGTGCAGTTGTTAAAATATTATGATCCCAAGAAAAATTTGACTACTTTTTCGATGTGAAGGGGCGATGGGTACGGGTACTTAAAAAATCACTTCAGAATATTTTGTCGCTTGTTTTAATACGCATTTTCTCGCTGAGATGATTTATGTGGGGGGAAATGGAAATGAGGATAACTCCCCAATGGGATCGTAATGGTTTGGGATTGGGTGGAAATTCCCGCTTATCGCTGGTAAATTGCTCAAAGGCGTAACAAGAAATTAAGCTTGTGGCTTAGCGCACTTGCAACAGAAATGGAAACGCAATCGGAATGGAAATGGAAACGGAAATGGGTTGGTTACACTGGGCAGTGGGGGTAGCATTATGAGGGTCCGGGGGATGGGATAGACACGCGTCCCTCACAAACCTCGACACGTATCCGCAGCCACACGAACACGAGCTCGCCAAATCACTGGAAAAAATATTTTGAAGATCTCAAAAAAATATTTGAGAACACTCCTTTTTAACTTTATAAAATAAATATTAAAAAAATGAAATTAAAAAAATAATTGGAAGTAAATAAAAATTAATAAAAATTCTATAACCTAACAAGGAGTATAATTATATTTGCCTTGTATTTAATTAGAATCTTTTGGTCACAATTTGTGTATAATTGTTTATCTGAAGTCTTTAATAATGTAAATATTTACTTCATATACCTATTTTGTTTGTTGCTCGGCGAAGTGCAGTTCAAACTTTGTAAACTTTTATGTAATGAAGATCCCAGAGGAAAATGATATTTGTTTCAAGTGCACTCGTTTGTGTTGAAAACGAAATTGAAAACTGTTAAATAAATCGCAAACGAGTTTATTGCTCGAGTGGTGTGCACCGCGGCACAAAGGAGAGGTCGAGATAACCAGCATAACCAGCACATAACACATTCCACCCGGCCAACATATCCCACTCAGCCAACTCATCCAACTTATCCAACTCATCCGGCATATCCTGCATATCCCGAACCGAAAAGGACCGCAGACAGACGGAGGAGGATCCACTTGAGGCTGCGTGGGCCGCATTCACTTAACTTTAATTTTGCGCTACAAAACACAAGGGGTGGGGGGGAAGGATGAGATGGGAGCCAAAGAACCGAGACAGACGTGATTGGATTTTTATATTCAATATAAAAAGGATTATATGGCATTTGTTGTGCAGGCATTGAAAGTTCATAATGATTGGAAAAGTTACGGCCACTCAGACGGACCCTCTTCTGGCGTCCTGAGTTTTGGCTTACACGTGGCGTGTAAAATCAATTTTAAGCCCAAAATGAGTGCAACGTGGCCATTAGGGAGTCCTAAGCCAGCGACACCTGCCGCGTCCTTCAAAAAGGTGTATAATGGGTGTATATCTGTGTATAAATAGCTCCGGCCGGTTGGCCAAAACCAACGGGGGCTTTTGGGGCCAAGCACTTCCGGTGTGAAAAAGTTCGGCATGTGTGAAATATATCCAGAGCCGAGTATGAAGATTATCTAGATTATGCAGAGATGCAATGAAATATCCAGGCAGTAGCCACTTTCCCATTTGAGAGCTGACCACCATCCATTCTGGCTAATGGCCAACGGTCGGTCTTAATAGTTTCGCCTGACAGTTTAAAGTGTCCGACAGCTTAATGGACCTTGTCCAGTATTTATTGTATTAATATTGCACCGACAGCCATCGCACTAAATGAGGAGGGAAAAGCCTTGCCACACACAAAGGAAAATTAATGGGAGTTCAGGAAATTACCTTACACTTAAGTTCAAATAACATAAAGGTGTTTTAGTATGCTGTGAAAAAAACGAAAACAAGAAGACTTCCAGGTTAGAACGTTTTTTTTGCCTACTTTTAGACACATTTACAAATAAAATCTATGTGACTCTATGGTTTATATTAGAAATATTTATTAACCTACTCTAAAAATGCCCTTAAAGTGACAACAAGCCTGATTATAGTTATTTTTTATGTATCATCACAAATAGGTAACTTTCAGCTAAGAAATCCCTTAAATTTCGCTCAGTGTAGCCTTGTTAAGTTCCATTTTAATGGCCTATGGTCTGGTTAATCGTTAATGATTGTGCACTTACCTCGGGTATATCATCTGGCACCTTTCCCATCCATGATAATGAGAGTATCGTGCAGTCGCATTTTGTGTTGATGTTTCGCTCAAAGTGTAAATGCATTTTATGGCCCAGAAGCGAAGGCCAACTAACTATATATCCTCAAGTAGTGGTTTTTGTTTTTTTTATTTTGTTTTGATGTAGCTATAGCTGCTCAACGCCGATTTAAGCCACACACATGTTGCTAAAAGTAGAGGGAGAAAAAAGAAAGGGGGATGGGGATGAGTTTCATTATCGTTTAGTATAACATGCCAATAACTAATTTACGATGAAAGCCAAATGGAGTAGATGTTTTTGTTGCCACTCGTGTTGCCAATGTTGTTATTATTATTCCGGTTACTGCTGCTGGTACCTTCCTTATCAGGACAAAGCACACACATACTGCCTTTCGGGTCATTGGATGTGCTGCTTTGTACGGGGATTTATTGGTGGGTGAAACGATGTTCCGGCATATGCTCGCCGTTCTTCCCCCCGAGGCGGTATCAACTTCATCGTGCTCCTTCAAGGGTTGACAAATTGCACCACCCACATTCGTACATTGGCTCACAAGAAAAACACACACCCACGTACACGACATAATTTGAAGCATGCTTTTCAGGGCACACTAATTGGTATTAGTGGGAAAGTGGATGTGTCCTATCTTCCTTTACTTTGCCATTCCCCAGGATAACCCACTCACACACTCACGCATGCCGTTCATAAACATCCTTTCTACCAAATGGCATACATATATCATACATAAATCTACTTGAAAAGACTTTGAAAACTTTATGCGGAAGTCGAATGCTTCTTGGTGGCCAAAGTTTGAATTTGTTAATTTAGTTACTCTTGGTATTTCAAAGAAAGTTTAAGAGTTTGATAAGCTCAATATAATAATTAAAGAATATTAAACTTTTTATAAATTGGTTTCAAAAGATTTGCTCGTATCATACTTGGAAGCTGCAAACGTTTCAAACTGTTAGAATAGCAATAGAAAGCATCCCTATTTTCGAAATATTACAAATGGTAAGAGCTAAAACATTGTCAAAACTTCTCCATCACTTTCGCAACGCCACTCATTTAAATTATTTAACAAGTTTTCAGGCAAAAAGTCGAGTAAAGTCTTGCTGGGCTAAGAGCTCTGGGCAAAGGCAAACAATCCCTTGCTGAGCAAAGCAAAAGCAGCGAAGAGCCCTTCAGTATGAGAATGTTTCAAATTATGCTTGAATAATTGATATGGCTTGCTGCTGTCTGTTGTCTCGTTTGATGACTGCTTGACTAGCCGGCTTCTTGTTCTCGGTATTTGGTCTAGGCAGGATGACATTACACAGACAAAAATAAATTGAAGATCACAAAAATACTAATAAAATTGCGGATATGAGATAAAAGTAAAGGGGGCTGGCCCAGAAAACATATAAAGGCGCCTAAAAGTATGCTATAAAAAGAACCAACGTACTGAACCCATTGTACTTTAGTAGCTAACCTCTTTTGTTGCATACTTTTAGACACTTTTATAAGCAATTTCAAATCATTATCATTTCTGTGGAGGATTTATTACAATTTTCTTCAACTTAAAATAGATTTTCTTATTCGCATAACTTTTTTCCAGTGTTTCTAAGCACTGCCTCCGGCTGAGGGAACACAGAGATGAAAACGGGGAGGATGGTTTGCCGTCCAGAGACAAAAGCACACACGCATTTGCTTCAATTATGTCGTGCGCTTTCTCTGATTGAATTTGACATGTGATATACCATTTTTGATTGCGTATACGCCCCGGGGGCGAGCCTTCAACAGGGCGGGCATCATCTAAAAAGCCAACTAATGGAATCTTTCGGTAAGGATTTGCCCTTTGCCTGCTTAAATATTGATAAAAAGCCAACTACAACTCGTTATAAATTGAAGAGTCCTTTGAATTCCATTTCAATAACACACAGACAGACAGAAGTGCAGGTTAAAAAAAAAATAAACACAAAAGCGGGAGGAATGCATTCTCGAGTAGTTCACGAGATGAATGATTGCACATTCACCGTGGGGCACATTCCGAACGTGTTACTTTCGCCACTCTGCGATTTTGCCAGACAGCCATTGTTCGGCTGCTTTTAAATTGTTCAACGCGCCGCATTTGGCAGCCAGCCTGCACATTTTCCACCCACCAGTCCTCCAATCCGCCAAACCCACCGAAACCCAGCGCTTTCGGCTCTTTCATGCGACACTGAGCGCTTTTTTAGCCGTGTGTGCGGTTCATGGTCGCCATAACGCGTCAGAGTAACGAAAATAACTGAGGCGGCGGCGTCGGAAAAGCTGTCGAAATGCCAGTCACAATCTGGCTAGAGCGGAAAACTCAGGTTTTGCAGTTGCAGCTGTGCTGGCGGACACGACAACCTGGCCCAGACATCATGAAATATGCATTTAACCATCAACAATGGCAACCAACCAGCCTTGGTAATGGGCTGCCTTTTGGCCATGAGCTAAACTTGCGAATAAATAAAACCAAAAATTACTCTGTACAAGATTACTTAATCCATTTGAAATGCCATTTTGATTTACTGCACTCAAAGGCCAACAATAGCTTTGTGTAAATATTTCAATTAAACAATCGAATCCAATATCCATCATCCATCATCTATCAAATTCCTATTCAGAATTCAATTTGTTTTGTGTTTATGCCAATTTACTCTTTTCTCTCTTTTATAAACAATCCCCCCGAAGCATTTTACTTGCGTCGAAAATATATAGGATTTGTTTCGGCTTTGCCATTAAAAGTTAATTATGTGGAAAGAAGCAGAGACGGAAACACATAGCTGTTCACAAAGTAAACTTTAGTCGGCTGTCTCTTTCTGTTGCAATTAGCCTGCCGAAATTAGATTGCGTATACGCTCCATGGTACACAGTTTGCTGTAAGGCGCTTAACTATTATGTAGTCGTAACTGCTGTTGGTCTTGTTGTAACTGCTAACACTGTTTTGGGGGCAAGACTTTTGCTCCTTTCACTGGCTCGCATATTTTTTGGCAGGCGGTAACTATCCTGACAGTGGTTCTATATCTTAAATACCATATGGATATTTGATATGTAAGATGGGGGTCTTCTTTATAACAATTTTAAAATATCCTGGGTACATAGAATATAATTTAAATCAAATAATAATGACAAACCTTCTTTTATAAAAAAAAAAATCATTGAAATAAATAAAACTGTAATAAACATCAGCCATTAAGCCATGGCTTCTTTATAAAAAAAAAAATTTAGAATAGTTTTATCTTGTATACATTAAATTAAATTTTTAAATTTATATAATCTAAATGAAGTCCATAGCACACAGTAAATTAGTATAGGATTATATTATAAGCTGCACACTGTATCAAGTTAATTCAAGGCCCATATTTACACTATATTCGAGATTAACTTGATCCACCCACTGTCTGTGTAATGCATAAATGTGTATTTATGTCCAGGCCAGTGGCTTGGCCCAAAGCCCACCCAACCACTTAATACCGCTAAAATCCTGATTTACTTTTTTATCCCTCGCGCATGTCCCTCCATTATGTCTGCGAATTAATTGTGGCAATTTGCTTTTGATCCTTGGGGCACCGGACGGAATTTGAATGCACGCAATTATTTCATTTTCATCATGCTTTTCATCTACCTAACGAGCTGGCATTGTTCATATTTCCTTGTCCCCGTCTCGTTTATCGCTGTCAGCGGTCCGGGAATGCCCTTGAACCGCCTGAAACTAGCCCAGCCCGCTGCTCCTTTGCATATATGTACTTTTTTGTATAGTATAATATGGTATAATGGAAGTGCAGCGGTGCATGCAACAAGAATACCGAGCACAACAAGAACCACACGGCAAAGTCGAGCGGAAGGAACGAACAGCGAAAAACTTTGTGCCCAATTCGGAATTTGTGTGTGCGTTGCCCTCGACTCGAAAGTTTTCGTGACGTTGGCCACAGGCAAATATTTCACATATAGTGCTCACATGACGACATGTATCGGTAGGGTATTTATGCCAGCCTTTGGTTTTCGGTTAAATATAAAATATGGAGTGCATAGAGGCCACTCGTAAATCAAAAGCCTTGGGTGAGGATATTTCCTAAAGGGGAAATAATTTTGTTTACGGTATTTCATGATAAACAAAATGTTTGGATTCTCGTCATAGGTTACTGAAGCTATAATTTGTTATCTTTACTTAAGATAATTAAAGTAGATGACTTGGACTAATTAAGGTTTGTTTGATTTCCATTTATCTAGTCATTAATGATTATTTAAATTTTTAATAAACTCATATTGATTTTGTATTCCATTTCATAAATACTTTAGTTACTTTTTTTTAATAGAAAACTAATATTTAGTTGTGTTATAATAATATTGATATAACTATTTCTATAAAGCTCAACTTCTTTCAAATAAGAGATTTGCCTTTAAAAATCTATTTTGATACATGTTTTCTAATTAACTATTGAAAATATAGCTCTTAATATTATATTTAGCATTAATTGATAGATTTTTAAAGACATTTTTAAAAGTGTCTTTCAATGAATTCATATATGTACATACATAACTTTAACTATAACTTTTTATAGAACTCTCTAGTGAAGATACAATATTAATCACATATGTAACTTACAAGACAAATTTCAATCCTTAAAGCTATAATTTTTCTAGTAACCACCGCTGTGAAAAGGATCTAATCCTGGCTTTGGTTTTAAGTTTCCCCTAATTATGTGTGTCGGCTTTGTTGTGTGCCGCATGCCAGGCAACCAGTGAGATTGAAACAAGTTCAAAGACCACCTAGCCCCCACATATATTTTTTTTGGTTCCCCCGTGGGGAAAGTAATTGCTGGGAGTTCAGTTTCCACTGGCCATGGGGCATTTGCTTTAATTAGCCACACGCCAGCAAGCACAAGAAATGCGTTTGAAAGGGAGAAAACATTAAAAACTGGGAAACAACAAAGGCGACACCAAATAGAACGTGCATGCATTTAATTGGCAAGGTTTTTCCGGGCAAAGAAAATACCACTCCCTTTTTCCTTAACTCTTTTAAAAGGGAGATGGAGGTGGGAAAACAACCAGAAGATGAGAAAAAGCAATAAAATTTTGCATAAATGACGAAATAAATGACAGCCAAGAAAAGCAACATTGACAAATACGCAGAAGGGAGCTGGGAAAAACAGCTCTTCGGGTTCGCCGGCTACATCGAATGTCTTTCTATGTGTGCACTGAGCTTTAATGGTGGAAAACCGATGGGGAAAACACTGGGGAAATGCCATATAAAAGCTGACGCTGGGCTCTTTTCCCCCGATTTTCCCCGGGCTGCCCTCCCATTGTTCGTGCTTGTTTATTGACTTTCTACGGGGGGTTTGGGGCAGCTGGGGGTGTGTGTCGTATAATTTGTTTCTACTTTAACCTAACCTAAACCAACCACCCCCAACCCCATTTCCATTCTTATTCCCAGCCCCATTCCCATTCCCATTTCGATTCCCTTTTGGAAAACATGTTGGAGGAAAATTGTGCGCCTCAGTGGCGCTACACAGTTACCCAAATGTACATATCTTGTTTTTGGGTGCGTTTTTACTTCTCCTTGGCAATATAAACAATTTTTCCATTATTTCCATTTCGCCGCTACTGCTGCTTCAGTTATGCAAAATAATCAACATGGCAGATATTCAGATATTGGCAAGGCAAGGAATAACACAAACAATAACAATCCCGAGAAGAAAAAAAGAAAAATAAAACAATAACAAAAGCAAAGCCGCCTGTTGTCAATGGCGAAAATATTGGCAAAACATTCGGAAAAAACCGCAAATCGAGCAAACTGCACTTGAACTTGCCACAAAGACCCGCCACATCGTCCTCCCGACGTCAGCTCGAATTATATAATGCAAATCGCGACGGAATACAGTCCAACCTCTCTAGTTTGAACCGCAATCTCTTGAACAGTAAAGTCTATTATAATAAAGAATCTGCAAGTGCAAGTAGAAACAGATCTTGTACTGTAATAGAAATAAATCTGAAAGATTTAAGTATGTATCTTTTGTGAAAATCGAATTCAAACTATAGTCTCGAAAGTGAAAACAAGTTCTTTCGTCCTTATTATTGATAACTGTTTTAATAAAAAAGACAACTTTTTAATTCTAGGGTAAATATAGGGTACAAATATACATTTTTTTAGAAATCTAAAATGTGACTGTTCTAATAAACAATCTTAACATTTAAAAGATTTTTTTTCATGTAGTAAATAAATCTCCAACTATATGGGACTACATTTTAAGATATTTTAAAAATTAATATTATTATGGAAAGTCTTCCATTTTTAAATATTTTTTAGAAAATAAGTTGTACATTTTGGTTAAGTTTACATATTTATGGAACTTTATTGAAAACCCAATTGGATTTTTCTGGTTTAAGAAGAAGTTTCAAATATTTCTGAAATACCCAAACTATCGATGTTGGACTGTATTTGCAAAATAGGGGGCGGGGTCAGCTGAAACGCAGCGGAATAAGACAGAATGTAATGACCTTGGCAGCCAAGCGCCAACGCAACGCTAACACACATTGGCACACACACCCCCGCATTCAAGCACACACAAACTTAAAAATAATTTCTCAAAGAGAAGCGCCAAGAACACAAAAAAAAAAACAACAAGAAAAAGACATTGGCGGTCATGCGTTGGCGTCGCCGCCGCAGTCGCAGCCGGCGTCGACGTTGGCAGCGGTATCTAAATTATGCAAACTGAGAAATTGCCGCACATCCATGCACACACACGTGCACATTACATCCCGTCCAGCTGTCGCCCCAATGCAAATGTAACGGTTATGTGCTATGTGGCTTAAATGCTTATCGCCCCGGCTGACCAACTAACGGAATTTCAATTTCGGCACGCATTTTCCACGGCCTTTTTATAGCCGTGTGCTTCGGATTTTCGGACTCTTTTCTCCGGCCGAACTTTTCCCGCCGGAGTCGTTTTTCTCGATTAGCGCGCATAGGGGAAAAATGGTAATCATGTAATGATTTTACATCATATTGCAGATAATAATATTATTAAACACAAAAAGCTAATCTACACAAAAAAAAAACAGCGGTGGGTTTCGAACCCAGACTTCTATGCTTTTTGATTTAAAGCTGAGATATTATTATCTATTACAGAATATTTTTAACCATATACCAGCAATTTAAATTGTAAGTATACAATTTCTTTTATAATATTCATTAAGCATCGGTGGGCCTTGAACACGGCCTACTTTTTTCCAGTGCAGGGAAAACATAAGACAACCGGAGAACCCACTGTGAAAGCCAATGCCGATCGATTTTCACTGTCATTGGTTGTTTGATGCGGATTAATCGAAAACGTGCGTGGGCAGCTCACTCAACTGAAACTAGAAACGAAACCGATTCGCTGGGAATTTAAGTCGTGTGGTACAAGCAAATATGGCTGATAAAAAAACGTTTAACCAAGGTGAAGAACTAAGGCAACAGAGCACCTTTAATTAGCCCAGAATTCAGGGAGTTTTTTGTGGCGCCCAAGGTGTTGTGCTGATGTGGCCACAACAAAAACTCACCCACATACGGTCGAACTTCCCTAACACGAATTTACACCTGACTATGGAAAAACTCAAGCGAAGGAGCTGATAGTTTCACATACTTGAATATAAGATACATTTATTTTTAACGTATATAGACCCTCTGGAACAGTCTTTAATCTCGAATAACTAATATTGTTTGTTAATCTCTTCAGATGATTCTTGTTATATTTAACTTTTGAAAGTAAAACAATAAGTTTTAATTGCACACATGCTAACAGGCGTGTTTGAATCAAGAGTTTTGTACTTGGTTTAGGCTTTTATAATCCATTTCTTATAAGTATTTGAGGTATGGATTCGTTTAAAATCCCAAATTCCATTTACTACAATATCTTTTTTGAACAAGATTCTCCAAGAATTTTGTATTAAAATGTTAGAAATTGAAGTTCTTCAAAAACCTAAACACTTCAGTTCCTTAATCCGTTCGATTTAGGGAATTTGGCCTGTGGTATAGACATTCGCCGTGTCCAATCCACCACCGAGTGAGAGAGGCTAAAAGGATGTTTGCCAGCCAGGGGACAACGGAATTCCGCAACTCACCTGTGAAATCCCCGCCCCCTTCTCGGGTGCTCTGGCTGCTCCTTGAAGTGCTACCGTAACGTTGAAAGTCCTGCTGCTATGGGAAAACGGAACTGATCCAATCCAATCGAATTACAGTTTTTCAACCGAAAAATTGGTGCATCGCCAACGGAATCGGTGTGTGTGTGTGTTTTTCCAACTGTTTTGGGGCAGACGTTCCCGTTACTTTTTCCCGATTTCCTGTTATTTTCCTTATTTTTTTTCCTCTCCTCTCCTGTCTCACACACACGCACACAACTGCAAACGGGGAACGCACATGCAGCGTGGTTGGAGTACCGTTAGCACACACTGCTTGCAATGACGCCCGAACGTGGACTGTCTGAGAATTTCGATTCCGGAAAGTTAGCAGGCTTTTTCCGTAGGATAAGGGGGGCGCCAAGAGCGCGCCTGCGCCTGGGACACCTCATCCGCATAGTTCTTATCAAACTGACGGAATTTACGCGCTCCGGTTGTTGTTAACGGGTATTGATTTTGTATGCACTGTGAGCGCTGCCGTTGCTTTCTATTAAACAAGATTTTTTATATTTTCCTAAGAAACACTACTTTACGCAATTTTCCAAGGTCTTGATAATGCTACTCTACATTCTACACTTATTTATAGTTTTCAAATAAACAAATAAACATAGCAGCGCACTGCTAACAGAAAGCTGTAAATGTAACTGTGCTGTTAGGCATGTAACGCCCGCGAGGGCTGCACTGCTTGCAACGATAAGATATCGATTGTATCTTTGACACCTGACCAGGTGACCACCAGGGCTGACAAAAAATATCTTTCTGTTAACGGTATCGATATTTAATTGCAGAAAGCCCAAAAATATTTTTGTTACATTTTGTATTTTTTAATTTGTCTTTTATTATATACCCTTTTAAATATTTTAATTAGATAATAATATTTAAGATAAGTATTTTTAAATTCAGCTCTCACTAAATACATGAGACTAATCAACTAAAATTATGCACTTATAGACATTTCTTACGTGTTTGTTATTAGTCTGTTTAGCTAAAGTGAATTTTAAAAATAAAGATAACTTTTAGATAAACTATAATACATTATGAATGCAACAAAATTATGCATTATGGTTTATATTTTTAAGTATAAGCTTATCTAAACATATTTTCCTATTATCATTTGTCGTGTCCTGCTTTTCGCGCAGTGTATATGCCGGCTAGTCAACGAACATCCCAGGGAGGGGAACAACCAACACTGTTGTCTACGCAGCAGACACAACAAAAAAAAAACAAACAAAACGGAAATTCAAACTCGGACAACTGGCAATTTCACGACGGATTTTTCTCGAACATCTGGACTGGACAACACAGATCTTATTGTGGTCCTGGAGTCCCTCCCAACCATGAGTGTATCCTTCAACATCATTTGGACACATCTCCCAATCCTGGTCGGTGGATCCTGCTACCTCGCCTAACTCATCTCACCCCCAACACGAATCTCTACTCACACGACTTCATTTCGTTTTCACGTTATAATTCATAATTTTTGCTTAAATTTTAACATTTTATAACCCTACCTACGGTACCGCACTTTCACAGGGAACACATATATATATATATAAATAAATAAATAACGATAAACAATATTCCAATAGTAAATAAATAGGTTAAATAAATAAATAATTTAAATGGATATAATTAGGAATAACTTAATTTGGGCGGGTTACATAATTAATATCATCAGTCTCAAATTTTGTTGTTTGAATTGGTTTGCCGCTTGTAGCTTTCGGGAACCTTTTGCTAATTCTGTGGCAAATGTAAGGGGCGAATAAAAACCTGGGGCCACCCGGGGATGAGCGGCCAATTTTCCTGTCGAAAATGTAGATCTCCTCCTGGTGGCTGGTCTTCGTCTCTCCTTACGTCAGAATATTTTCCTGCTCCAGACTTTTCCCTCACGGAATATTCTATAAATATTTATATTTCAACTACACTCATATTAACAAGGATTTTTTTTATCACTCACTGGAACTTGACTTCTAATCTTATATATTTTTTTTTGTCCACCAGAACCGTCTGCGACCAACTATATTTGCCCTTTAAACACCCTTGCTTGTTTCAATTTTTCAAGCCTCTCTTAGCCCAAAAACCACTCAAACTTTCCGAATTTAAACCTTGGTTCATTTGGGAGTTATCCGGTTTAAGGAACCAGTTCCATGACTTGTCCAAGCTGCACGACTCCCTGAACTCACGAGTCGTCGATAGTGTTGTATCGATTTTTCGCCTATCGTTATCAGTCTTAAGGTAAACAGCTTTGCTAAATTCCAATTTGTGCATATTTTTGTCGTTTAGCACATAACACATTACTTAATAATGTTTTTAAAAAATAGACAACATTTGTTATCGATAGTGAAGATGGGTAGACAGCCCTGCTTGCAACCCGTTAGCCAGTACTCTGCAACGCCGAAGCAGTGCAGCGTTGTGCAGCACTGACCGCCCAGCAGATTTCTCGTTTCGTTGACGAAATAAATTGTCAATAACTTTGCTGGACGCAGGTTGTTGTTTCTTTTCGCCAATTGTTTGTTGTTCAGCCGCGTACGCGAGTGTGAGTGAGTGTGTGTCCAGAGTGGGTGTGCGTGTGTGTGTGTGTGCTTGAGCGGGGGGCCTTGGGTTGCCCCGAATTGCAAAGATTGCAAAAAAAGAAAAACAGGCCAGGGAGAAAGGCCCAAAGGAAAATTGTGCAATAGTCGCGAAAATCGAAGGACTCGCCGGACGGCAGGACAACGACGACGACGATGTGAAGCTGCAGCTGCGGGGGCGGTGAATATCGGAATCAACTAAGGGAATCATGTGCCTGGCGGAGCAGCCGCTGAAGCAACCAAACCGGAGCAGCACCTCACCCACATTCAATGCGAAGTACAGGCGAAAATGCCTGCTCCTCCTCACGCTGCTCCTCTTCCACGGCTGCTTCAGCGGACTCCACCGCGCGGCCGCCTTCAACTGCACCGCCCACGGAGGACGCTGCCAGAACGACGGGCAGTGCCAGGAGGACGGCCAGTGCCTCTGCGCCGACGGCTGGCAGGGACCGGAGTGCCAGTTCTGCGGCGGGAAAGTCCGGTAAGTGGAGGTCACCCGGTCAAAGTCCGAGAAAGATCGGGACACATCGATTAAGCAGGAACCCCATACCCCCACCGCCCATATAAAGTCATAAAGTCGGCCAGATGGCTAGTTCTACAACCTAAAAGATAAGATCCTATAGATACAGTCGAACAACATCTATAACTCCAACGACTCATTAACTCCTTATAACAAGTCATACACAGAAAACAAAACAGATGGATCAAAACCAGATATTTTCACGTAAAAAAAATATCATTTCATTTTAAATCGGAGGGCTGGTTCTTTGATACTAAAATCAAATATTTTTTCTGTTTAGGCATATCGTTTGTACATTTTCTACCTTTTAAATCTGCCAAGAAAAGGTTGAATAGATTATAAATAAGTTATTCCAACGTCAAACTCCCAAGAAAAATGTATAGAAAACTTCGAGTTAGTAACCTTTTTACAATTTTCTTATCATTTGTTATGCGATAATGTACATAAATCGAAATCAATTCTTTACCTAAGATATCAAAATATAGGTTCGAAACCCAGTTATATTTATATATTCTCTCATCATAATAAAAATAAATTTAAATGTTCGCATTTAAAAGATGTGTCATATTAATTGAAATGCTGGCAGCTGGTAAAGTCATCAGTATCATATCAGTTTTTTCTTCTGTTTAGTCGTTGTCCCCCCAGTGATTCACTGCACGTTATTCAATCAAATCTCCTCTACCATTTTCGGCCCGGCCTATTTGTGTCAGGCAACGGTTCAGTTTTATCTGGTCGGACGGGTTCTTGGCCGGATTTGTCTCAACTCTCCACTCTCTACTCTGCCCCATTCACCATCTCCCATTTCTCCCGTTCTCTTTCTCCCATTTCTCTCTAAGCATTCTTTCACCTGCTTACCGCTTTCTACGCCTCCTGATGCTTCCAATACGGATTATTTAATTAGTTCGCTTTGACTTTGAACTTGTCCGTGGCAGAGGTTAGTGTTTTTTGGGTCCTGCTTTCAGCCATATGAGCTTTCTTCCTTCAGTTATTTTCTTATGTATCATAGTCTTCATGTTAATCCAATCTTAAACAAACCAGAGATTGAAATAAACCCATAACAGTATCATAAAAGACAGATGTTCACTTATTACTCGTCATGTATCGTATATCTTATCTGAGTCGAATACAAAGACTTTTACTATCTACTGTCACGACTCCTTAGAACGAAACATAGTTTTTCGAACCAGTTTTAAATGTGAATTTATAAAGACGGAATCATAGTTCCATTATTAAACCAAGAACATCTCATAAATTTCAATACCATATAAGGTTTTTTTGGCAACAACACCCATTGCCTATCATAAAAGATCGCCAAAGGTCTATAAAAGCCCGCTTAAAATCCATTGTTTTCGTTTATACCCCACTTTCCATACTTCAAGACCCCTTTTTCGTATGAATCCCAGATATTATTCCAGTAAAAGCACGATTTTGTTTTGCCAAACAATAAGATAACAGTTTTTTGCGAGCCATTAAGTGGTATTTAAAAGTAGAGGTCAAAAAGATATTGTCGTTTTCGCAGGCGTCATATGTTATACAGATATTATATAGACATGTTAGAGATCTAGCTGGGCCAGTTTGGTTGCTCACGCTCACGCTGGCGTCATAAAGCTTATGAAATGGTTTGTTTATGTTTCTTAACAACGACTATTTGCTGGCGAAGCGCGATAAGCGAGCGTTCTATCTTGACATTAATTAAAGCCCCTCCAACTGCGATGATGATGGGACCTGGGACCTGGAATTTGCGCACTCGAGCATTGAGGTCGTCGTTGTTTCACCTGCCGCACCATCGAGAAACCAGTTTGTTCCATTCCATAAAGAGACCCCTGATCCCGACCTGCGATTGAGCGGTGGTTTGGAAGATTGGTGGATTGTTGAATGGTTGGATCGCAGCTTTTAGCAGGCCATAAATTCCGGGACTACACACTTGTCCGTTCAATATGAGCAGTGATAAGGGAGTCCGCCCTATCAGCTGAGTGTGTGTGTCCGCTTATCGCCTGTGAATTTTCATTCTTTTTTTTCCGATTCCAGTTGAGCTACACGATTCACCAAGTCAAATGGCCTTTTACCGGCTTTCTATGCAAAAACAGGGCACAATCAAACTGGTTTACCAGTCTCGCCCTGCATTGGGAGGCATTCCAACCCATTGGCCACATGACGAGGGCGCCTATTCACCTACTCTGGCTCCCGATTCCCCAGCACGCACATATAGCATCATAGAGATAGCTCCGTTTACCATCTCCAAAGCTGTGCGTAAGCTTAGCGCTCGAGTGCACAGTGTGACTCACCGGCTGCCAATGAGTGTGTAAATATATCTTTGCCCAACATTGATTTTCGTGGCTATCGCTTGATGTGGTCCCAGGCACGGGCTGCATCCCGGCTGGACGAGTGTTTACTCAAAGTTTAGAACTGACCGAGACACAACGCCCACACGACGCAGTCTCTTACAGAAGCGGTCACAAAAATAGGAGGGTCTGGAAACAGCTTTTGTCTTTTATATATGGGAAAAATAACCCATAACATAGCCCATAAAAAAATATTTCTTGGAAATAATAAACAATCAAATCCGTTTCTGAATTTCCGCTATAAAAGAACAATCCATATAAATAACCCCCTAAAATTAGCTAATGTCATTGAAAGCCATAAAGTAGAATGAAAAACATTTTTATTGATCAGCTCTAATTCATATTTTTGACAAACAAATATAATAAAATGATGAGGACCGACGCTGACATAAATACTCATATTTTTAGTTGATAATAGTTTACGTACATATATGCCACAGAGAATCCAAATGTTAATTATTTTTATATAGATTGTTATCTGGTAAAGCCATTAAATTTAATTTGTGCATTGAAAGCAAGCCAAAAAAGGCGGGCGTTCCTAATGTTTTGAACGCAACTGTTTGTGTGCTATATGCAATACTTATCGGCACTTGCTTGGTGTAACGTGAGTCGCATTTAGAATGCGGAAGGCTACTGGTTCCACTTTCTCCGAGTACACTGGCTATATGAGGTTATTGTTTAAACTTATGCAAACAAACAACTTGAAGGAGTTGGCAAAAGTTGCCTTTCAAATGGTAAACAATAGGCATATAGGGTTGCACTTAAAGCTGTGGGAAACATTTTAATTTACGCTTCAATTTAATGTTGTGTTGGGGCTAAAACCATATAACATTTTAAATCTATAAAAAAATCTTGAAAAATTGTTGTTACTTAAGGTTAAGGATTCCTATAAAAGTTTAATCAGTTATTCTGATATACGGACATTTTTATCATTGTTGGACTACAAAGATATGGATGTTTTACTTCGTAAATAAACCACTTATATCTACATGGTGATTATATAGCTTGTGAAAAGTGTTAATACACTGCTATACTAAGAACAGTTTTTTGAAATAGCTAAGAACTAGTTTAGGACAAAATGGGCAATAATTAAACTAATGAATATTCATTTTCACTTTCATTAGTTCTTATCGTTCCTGACCTTTTAATTGAAAAGTTTAAAGATCAACTATTAAGACCATTACTGCAACTACAGGCTAAAACTTAATTGCCGTACTTGTAGATATTCGTACTGTGCTTTGTGTTGGCACAGCTGTAAATTGAAATCAGAGCGACTAAATCAGGGGAAAGCAGTTATTTATAAGCGGATGTGAAAACAAAACACTAAGAAAACAACAAGACGGACAAAGGAAGACTTTGGCAGGCGACTGTCGGATACCCTTATCGTGTTTCAAGCTCTTAAGTTGTCACAAGTTCTGTCCAATACTATGTCTTCCAGGCATATTTCTGGTCGTAATCCCCGTTTTACGGAACAAAAGCCACGGGGAACAAATGCCCAAAGAGTGAAGAATTGCGCGACTGAGACTGCCGCCGAGTCAACAGTTGAGCGGCTTCACTTCGGTCAACACATACTATACGTATTACGTACTACGATGTATAGGATGGTAAACTATCTCATCTACACTCTCACCGTATCAATTGTAGATTGCAATTGCGCTGGCCGGCTGACTGGCTGACCGGCAAATTCAATTATCTTCACCCAGCATCGGGCTATTGGCATTTGCATACGTGCATGTGCAATGAGCGCCGCTGCACTATCGCTAAATCGATAGAGGAATTGATTTATTTTGCCACCTCAAAGCTAATGGATTCCATATCCACATCCACATTTTTCAATCTTCCAGCATGTACCATCCCATGGGCACGATACACGACGGATGGGGCAACTATTCGGTGAGTGTCAAGTGCAGCTGGCTAATCGATGCCAGGCATCCGCACTGGAACCGCCGACATAACACCAATCCGTCGCGAACGGCCAATATACGGATCCACCTGCGGGAGTTCGCCACGGAGTGTGGCTGGGATCACCTGTACATATACGATGGTGATAGCGTGGACTCGCCCCTGCTGGCGGTCTTCAGGTGGGTTTGGTCTCAAATTATGGTATATATTGATTGACTAACATTTGGTTTTTCCTCCCTTCTTTTAGTGGCCTCATGTATCGCGGCAACTTCTCCATTCGCAGAGTGCCACAGGTGATAGCAAGATCCGGCACTGCCCTGGTGCACTTCTTCAGCGATGATGCCTATAACATGTCCGGCTTCAACCTCACCTACAAGATGAACGGCTGTCCCTCGGATAGTGATGGTAAGTCCATCCCGTCTGTCCATGTTTTGAAGAAGAATCATAATGTTTCGTTACCATTTCAGAGGTGGAGTGTTCTGGCCATGGCAAGTGCCGTGATGGCGACTGCATCTGTGATCCCATGTACAGGGGTGAAGCCTGCAACATTGCCGCCTGTCCCAACAACTGCTTGGAGTCCAATAACCAGGGTCATTGCCGACTCGACCAGGAGCGGTTAGTTGGATTTATTTGCTTAGCACAAGCCTCTTCCGATTTTCACACAGTTCTACTCAAAGTTTAAAAACATTTTTCAAAATTGTTACTAATATATATTTTTTTGGAACCGATGGCTTCAAAAAAATAATCTTAAGCTTTATTATTCTGTTTTCTACTTAACCACTATCTATAGTTAACTTGTTGTCACTCATCTAATTTTAGAATGCAATTACTTGCCTGAGTAGCTTAATTAAGTGTAAACTGGAGTAAACTAAATCACAAAGGGGGAGGAATTTTCAGTAGAAACTACATCTATGTGAAATCGGAATAGGGCCTGTGACTAATTTTCAATTATCCATTAAACCTTGTATTTTCTCACAGCTGTTCCTGTAACGAGGGCTTTGCCGGCGACGACTGCAGTCAGATCAGCGCCCATGGCGCCTGGTCAACGGTCCACCCGAAGCACTCGCCGGCGCCAGCGGGCAGCGCCTCCCATGGCGCCACCATCTGGCGCGACACACTGCACATCGTGGGCGGAGAATCCTACGGACGGGGCGAGCTAATGACCACCTACGACTTCAACGGCAACGTTTGGGAGACTGTGCACCCGGAGGATGGAGGCGAGGTCCCAGACAAACGATACGGTGCCTCTACCGTGATGTACGGCGACAAGATCTTCATGTACGGCGGTGTGGTCAAGGGCCAAGGCATCTCCAACGAGCTGTGGGCCTTTGATGTGTCGGCGCGAACGTGGGCAAACATCTCGGTGCGAGCGGATTCCTCGTGCAATGCCACTGGAGGAGTCACGGCCATGTGCGGACCCCTGAATGTTGTGGGTCACACGGCGACGTTGGTCCCCGGTTACGGGGACAAGAACAACTACCAGTACATGGTGGTAATCTTCGGACACTCGCCGAACTACGGCTACCTCAACACGGTGCAGGAGTTTAACTTTGCGACGCGCGAGTGGCGCATCATTCCCACCGCCGGCTATGTGGTGAAGGGCGGCTATGGACACAGTGCCGCCTACGACTTCCTTACGGAGAAGGTGTACGTTTACGGCGGCATAGTCTCTGAGAGTGAGTCCAGTCAGGTGCTGAGCTCAAGGCTGTATGCCTATGAACCGGCCACGCGGATTTGGAGCCTGCTGTCGGCGGCGCCAAGTGCTCGACTGCTTCACACAGCCAACTTTGTGAGCCAGGGATTGATGATGGTCTTCGGTGGAAACACGCACAACGACACCTCGCAGAGCTATGGAGCGAAGTGCTATAGCCAGGACCTGCTCGTGTACGATGTCTACTGCGACTCGTGGCACTATCATCCGATGCCGGGCCACCTGCAGGCGGATCTGGCCCGTTTCGGCCACAGTTCAGTGGTGTTCGAGGAGTCACTGTACGTCTACGGTGGTTTCAATGGCCAGCTGCTCAGCGATATGCTGCGCTACCAGCCGGGATACTGCAGCTACTACACCAAGCAGGAGAAGTGCACGGGTGCCCGACCTGGAGTGAAGTGCATCTGGGACGTGCAAAAGATGCGCTGCATCGCCATCACACAGGTCCAGCGATCGGCGATCTATGGACGTGAGCAGTACGATTATGTGGCCTGCCCGTCGAAGAGCCGGCTCACGCTCACCTCAGAGCTGCTGCACGATGTTCACCGCTGCCAGGAACTGGCCAGCTGCCAGTCCTGCGTGTCCACCGCCTTTGGTTGCACATACTGCGGAAATGGAGTGTGCAGCAAGGAGCGGTGCCGAGAAACCACCTCAATGGCCTCCGTCTTCTTCGAGTCGTCCACCCAGCAGGCAGTGTCCACGGCGAGTCCGCCGCTGAATGCCAAGCACCTGGACTCGTGTCCCATCACCGAGGAACACCTGGTGTCCTCTGTGTGCGAGCAGCTGCACAATTGTCGCGCTTGTTCCGCCAACCTGGCCTGTCGCTGGGACTCGGAGCAGAACCGCTGCCGGAGTTATACTTCTTCGGGAGGAATGGCCGTCAACCGGACGCTGGATGAGGTGGCCTGCACGCCGGCCTGCGCTACACTGACCAACTGCCAGAACTGCACGGAGGACGAGTGCATCTGGTGTCAGAACGAGCAGCGCTGCGTGGACCGCAATGCCTACACGGCCAGTTTTCCCTATGGTCAGTGCCGAGAGTGGACCACATTTACCGCCAAGTGCCGATCTGCTCCGACGCAATCGACTGCGCTGACTGTGGGCAGCACCACGGCGCTCTCGAGTGCTCAGTGTGGCTTCTACAACAGCTGTCAGATGTGCCTGGATGATCCTGCCTGCGGATGGTGTGACAATGGCTCTAATACGGGACTGGGCAGGTGTGTGGTTGGCGGAGCACTGGCGCCGTACGACGAGAAGGAGTGTGCGCTGAAGCACTGGTTCTTTACCTCCTGTCCACGGTGCAATTGCAATGGACATTCGTATTGTAATGACCAACAGCACTGTGAACAGCCGTGCAATAATCTAACGACGGGAGCGCACTGCGAGAAGTGCCGAACTGGATACTGGGGCAATCCCATCAACGGAGGCAAGTGCCAGCGCTGCGATTGCAATGGCCAGGGCGTCTATTGCCATCCGGACACTGGAAAGTGCTTCTGCACCACCAAGGGTATTGTCGGAGATCACTGCGAGAAGTGCGACTCCCAGAACCATTACCACGGGGATCCACTGAAGGGCTCCTGCTACTACGAGCTGACAATCGATTACCAGTTCACGTTTAATCTTTCAAAGAAGGAGGACCGCCACTTTACGCAGATTAACTTCCGAAACTCGCCGGGAAAGCCAGAGATCGATGCTGATTTTACAATCACTTGCAGCGTGCCGGCCAAAATGGACATCTCGGTGAAGAGAGCCGGCTCGCCGGACATGCTCATCTTGGTGGGCGTTAACTGCTCAACGTTCCGTCACCGATTCCCCAAAACGGACTACCAGTTCGGGCACTCGCCCGACGACAACAGCTCCCTGACCACGTTCTACGTCTTCGTGCACGACTTTCAGCCCCCAATCTGGATACAGATTGCCTTCTCACAGTACCCCAAGCTAAACCTGCAGCAGTTCTTCATCACATTCTCCTCATGCTTCCTGCTGCTGCTGCTCATGGCCGCCGTCCTGTGGAAGATCAAGCAAAAGTACGATATGTTCCGGCGGCGACAACGATTGTTCGTCGAAATGGAACAGATGGCGAGTCGACCGTTTTCACAAGTGAGCTTTAAGGAAGAAAACTTTGTATCATAGATTTTAATCTGTTTATTTTGCTCAGGTGCTGGTCGATATCGAGAACCGAGAAAGTATTGATCTGAGTCTGACGCTGGAAGGCATTGGCCACTTGTCCAAAAAACGCAAAAAGGTGAGCGAATAAATCCGATTTTTTAAGCTAAAAGCCGGCTTAACGGGCTGTATCTGTATTGGAAAAAAGATTATTTATTATTATTCTCGATAAAGTGACTTAATGAGCCTTGCACCCATCATAAAAGATACATTTTCGAGTGTCATATCATTCCTTCATAGCCATTTTTTAAATCTACTCTCTAAAATATCATAAAACTCAATATTAATGATGTTTTTTTTCTCAGGAGTGTCCCAGTCCCATTGCTTTGGAGCCTTGCAGTGGCAACCGAGCCGCTGTGCTCTCGCTTCTAGTCCGGCTGCCCACGGGTAAGGATGAAAACCGATCCCATACCATATGTATCTCTTACTAATCGAACTCTTTACCCCCAGGTGGCCTTTCGCAAGCGCCTTCCGGCCAGTCCGCTGGCCTGGCCGTGGCCAGCGCCTTAGTCACGTTGGGCAATCCGCGTCGTCCGTCGATCGATCAGCATCCCAAGGAGCCAAAGTCGAAGCGCAAGCAGAGCCAGCACCCAGACAGTTGTACATAATAACCGTAACACTATGCTTACCTACATAAAGTAATATTGATAACGATACTGATAATAATTATGATAATATGTAACTAGCGAATAGGTACGAGTACGAGTATATAGAATATTTGCCCCGACTTTCTTCTACTAACCACACACACACACACAAAAGGCAAGCCAGCAAGTTGATAATCCGCAGTTATTATTACTTTAATGCATAGACTAGTAACGAAACGAGAGAAACAAACAAATAATAATAATTTTTAGCAAAAGGACATATTTATATACGGTTATATACAATTTGATATAGTTGATAGGTCGAGTAGCGTTGCAATAGTTATAAATGTTTAATTTATTATTTATACCGCGTACGTGAGCTAAGTTCGATGGCGATAGCTGTATTCAAATGATTAATGTATTTTTTTTACTTAACCACATAGCCTAAGCGTGTTGTTAGAATTTATTTATGCAAATTTTGTGCGCTGCCTCGGCAGTAGCTGCACCAAAAGCCGCGACAGTGTCAGGACAGAAAAGGAAACAGAGTCAAAAAAAAAAAAATACAAAAAACAAAAGACATTCAATTGATCTTAGCAAAAAGTGATGAACAAAGCCAGATGACCGAAAAACAAAAAAAGACGATAGGTACATGTACAAGGAGCTAGGTGACGGAGACATGCAATACTGTGTTCATAATAGGAATATTTCTGTTTTTAATATCCGTGCAAATATTTACAACGCAAGAGTGGATCAAGATATAAACCGAAAACAATGCAAGTGTAAATAAAATACGTAAATTCTTAACGCTATATAGATAGTAGTTATACATATACAAATAGCTCTTGATATGAGAACGCGCCCAAAACAAATCAAACGATTAAATTGTACATGCAATCTAGATGAGATCCAACATTTACCAAAATTCCAATTAAATCACAAACTAATCGTAAGGTTTCCTCTTGGCAACAAAAATTAACAAAGCAGAAACAGAAACAACTCACACAGTTAATTAACTCGATAATTCAAACTAAGACAAGTCACACCAACTAACTAGATGCACTCTCTGTAATACAAATCCAGAAATGGAACAACCTCTAGAATCAAAAGGCACTCGTCGAAAACTTTAACTAACACCTAGAGATCTTTTAAGAACACACAACCTTTCAAAGAACACACATAATCTCCAGCCGAGAGATGTTGACGATCGCTTCGGGTTAGCAGACAGACAATTGTAAATCTATTTAATTTTTTTAAAAACAAATCTAATAAAGTCCATTTACGAAATTTAATTTCAATTGTAAAATGCGTTTAGAGACATACACTTAATATTATGAATATAGAAACTTGCCAACCCAGTTCCAAACCCCAAAAATCGAAAAAGAACAGAAATAAATGCAAAACGAAGATAATAACAGACCCCTTGTTTGTTATCCCAGAACAAAATGACCCCTGACCGCAAGCAACAGCAACAGCAACAACAAGATATACATAGATAAAGAATCATATATTAGTTTATTAACCAATAAAAAGACACTCCAAATGTAAGCAAAGTGAAGTGCTTTTGTTTTCATTACTCGTTACTGCCGCGGATTCCAGTTATCCCATGCATTTCACAGAACTTTCACTTTCTTCAGGGGCGCCAAAGTTGGGGGCGCGGCTGCATGGCCTGATAAACCGGGTAAATGTGAGCTGTATATTCAGGTCGAGGTTCGATTGGAGTAATTGTGGTGTGCTCTGTAGAAGCTCTCATTCCCGTATGCGGATGTTGATTGTGATTGTGATTGGGGTGGCCCTTTCCTGCTTTTCTCTTTGCCCCTTTCTTTATGGGCCCATCATTTTCGAACATCTTTGGCAATTTGAGTGGCTTTTGTGTCACGATATCTCCACAAGCACCGCATTTAATTTAATGATGACGATTTTATTAATGAAATTAAAGAAGAAAGCCGACAGCTGCGAACGATGGCAAAAGCGTGCGAAATCTGAAACGAAGCGGAAGTGCCCACCACCAGAGATCTCTGTCAAAACATCCATCAGTCGAATTCAATGCCCTTCATGGCCTGCATTGACGTAGTCACTTTGAAAACGTATTCCCTATGTATAAACATATTTTGTGCATACCCAAGTTGAGTCATCCGAAGTGCGGGCTTACGGTTTTACCCACTGCCAAGCTAATTCTGGCCCACGAAGGCCAGCACGCACTAGGTTAAGTGAACTATTGCGCTCCATCCAAAAAAATAATAATCAGCCTGAACCGATCGTTATGAATCAACGATGGAATGCCCAAAGTTTAAGCCAGAACCAAAAAGGCAATGTTTGGAGTGGAATTGGAGCATGAATAAGTGTCCACATATGGGAGGAACCCACAAAAACTATACCAGCTACGCAGCATATTTCAAAATTTCTCATTAACAACAGCTTTACGAGTTCCAGGCAAAGGGTCACACATTAATTACTTTGTTGTTGGGGGCTGCTAATTATTCAAAAAGTGTTTACAATTTACCACATTTAAATAAAAATATTTTTGTTCATAAGTATTTACTTTTTTCACCTGTTGGTTGACCTAATTAATATATACGACCGTGTTCTTAATTTTATTGATATTAACTTCCTAATGTTGACAATTCAGTTAGATCTTTTTATCGTTTCCGCAGAACAAAACACCTATTTTTCTTAGCTGTGTATTTTTAATGTTTTATTTTCTATTTTTGATCCCAGAATTCAATCTCTGGGAACTCGATCAATCATAAATTTTCAACGGAAGGTTGGAAGGAGAAAACATTTTTTATAGATATCTTTAAATTTGAAAATATAGAACAATGAATGTTGGGGATTTTAAATATGCGTGTGAGTAGATTATACCAAATAATGAAATTCTTTTTAAATGGAAATCTGTCGTTTTTTTTACAATACTAAATTTGTTTTTTAATTAACTGAAGGGGGTGTACCAAAGATTACATATAGAAGTATATGTCTCTAGATTTTCTAAATTGTATATACTTTTTATTTAAATAGTAATACATTTTTGTACAATTTTTCTGTTTGTCTTGTTTGTTGATAAACCTTTTTTCCAAATTAATATTTATTATCATACACTAAATTAAAGAGTTGTTTTTGGATTAAACCTTTGAATAGTTAATAGATAGGTATTTTTTCAAGCACCGGCCTTGCGACTGGGCATAACTCCCAATGCGTCAGAGGGCCTCTAAATCGAGTTAGAGCTCGGCTTGTTTTGGGCTTTGGTTTTTGGCAGTTCGTGCCGCAGTCGCAACATGTTCGATCGAACTGACGGAGCCGTCTTGGCCAACTGGGGAGCTACTAGGCCACCGCGAAGTCTTGCAAAAGCTCAAATGCGCAACGCCCGCCGTTGAGGTTGCACGCGAATTTGAATTGCCGCCGCGGATCAGTAGCTAAAAAATATTTTAAAACGCGAGAGAGTTTTTTGCAAAAGTGATCGCAGTGAAAACCGAATTTGGCACAACACAAAAAAAACGTATCTGTGTGTGCCCAGTGAAATTTCTAGTGAAAATTGCTAATTTCATAGCACCGGCCAGCTGTGCACCTGGATTAAAGCACATACCGCTGGAAATTGAAACCGAAAACGAAACTAAAACCAAAACCAAAACCAAAACCCAAACCAATCAAATAGTTTCACTTTTTATTGGATTAGCCGCAGCAGCAGCAGAAACTCATCTCAATTAAACAGGTTTGTTGGGCAACCGAGGGTATGGCTTTGTCCGGAGCTAATTGAAATTGAAACCCGAGCTTTAAGTGCTCCTCGTAAAAGGTGTCAAAGGTGGGCAAAGCATTTCAATCATTTTAAGAGCCTACGCTAATTGAAAGCTCAAGGTGAACTATTGGCATTTACGATCCGATCCGATCCATTGATCGATCGACGACTATGCGATTCTCCGAAAACTGGAATAACCAAGTAAACAACGCATTCTGTGCAAATATTTTGCTCATTACGAAATTATGTCAGAGTACTGGGCCTTTCGTAGCCCCCTCAAAAGTTCGACATGCGCAATTTAAACGGCTCTAAAAACGAGTGAGCCAAGAAGAAACGACATTAACTGCGCCAGTCCAAGCCGAACCGTTAGGCGTAAGCCGAAAAAACCATTTCGCAAGTGTGGTCTAACTGAAGTTAACTGTAGCTGCAACTCAAAAAAAAAAACGTAAAAAAGTTGGCAATAAGCCAGCCGCCAAGGGAAAAGAGCCAAAAATACCTGTAAGACTCGCAATTGGACTTTAAAGTGGAACATTTGGAGTGCTGGGTTCCCAGGGGAAATATGGGCTCAGTGTTCAGCACTCGGTTGATCCAATTATAGATAGTACCCAATGTGCTCTTCAGGTGGTAACCTTTGCAAAACTCTGACTTAACTGCTCGTAGGAGTGTGACTGCGTTAAAAAGTTGGTCATGAAAGGGCAAAAGTCAAGGGAAAAGGCCAGATATGTAGATATATGAAAGTCAGAGATCAAGGCTTAAGTGATAGGCTTTTAAAATATATTTTGTAATATTTGAAACCTTATATGGAAAGTATAATGTATCATACACGAAATAGTTTGCCTTGAGGTTTAACAACTAATTTAATTTTTTGTCGAAAATCGAATTGTGTAATTTCTTTCTCCTAGTAAAATTTTTGGGAAATAATTCGAAATATCCACTTTGTAATACCAAAAATGTTCATATTTCTAGAGATTTCTGTGGCTTTCCAGTTAATATATAAAATATATGTACCTAAGCTCGGTATTCGCTAATAAAAACAAATTTTAAACATATTTAAACAAATATGAACATCTTTTCATGATATATTTGCCGTATAAAAAAAGTAACTTCAAGAAAAGCTTGGGAATACAGTGGGACACCAAAAGACTTACACTTCGATTTGAAGTGGAATAGCTGAGATCCCCAGTTCCCAGGAGAGTGGGTTAAAGGTTGAGTACTATCACTCGCATAATAGGATTATAAGTATTACCAACTGAAGTGCTCTAAACGCAAAGTCTCCATGAAATCCCTTCAGTTATGCAGTATCTAGCCCCCCTTAATTCCCCTCCCATCGACTGACATGTGGCCTCGTTTCACCAATCATTTAACTTTACACTCTAGTAACTTTACTCCACAGCCAGGCAGGGTCAAGACTTCCATCGTAGGTCGCCCATCTGCAGTACCCACAACCCATTAGCCACACTTGACTCCTCCTCAATGACAAACGATAAAGTTGAGAGCCAAATGTTGAGGTTTTTTTTCAGCCAGCTTTTTGCCAGCGAGGTGAAATCTTTGGCAGGCGCGCCCAAGTTTTGGCCCAAGTTCAAGTCACCAGGCTTTCATTTCGGCTCGGTTGCAGTGAAAATGCGGCTGGCCTGGTTTTTAGAGCCCGTGCAACAGCCAAAAAGCATACAAACTTGCCGTTTTTCGTGGGTTATTTTGCTTCTCTTTTATTTGGTATTTCTATTCGCCAATTCCGTGTTGAATTTTCATTGTGGATCGACCAGGTGTTGGCGAGTTTTCATGTTTGGCCATTTGCAAATGCGGCCACCGGCCATTGAGAAAATGATTCACACTCACGCTGTTTTCACCCAAAACAAAGAAAAAATCAAAAGACTTAGGCCACAAACTTTTTTTTTCGTTCATGAGATGGTCATTTAACATTTTTTTTTAGAGATGCATTATATAATTGGCCGGCCATAATGAGGGAAAATCCTCGGTGTCATTAAGATGTGGTCAGGGAGTTGGCCGCATCTGAGCCATTTTCAATGGACCGGAAAACGCAAACGCTAACGCAAAAGTGAATTTTGAAGAGAAGACGAAAAAATAAATAAAAATAAATGATGTATAAAGTTGACTGGCTGTGTTCGCTGGTCGTTGTATGTTTCTTTGGATGTTTTTTTGTTTTTTGTTGGCAAAGTGAAAGCGCAGCGACGTCAACGTCAGCGGCGATGTCTGCGCAGATTAATCACCCGGCCGTAAAGCGAAGACAGTTGTTGGGCTCCAAAAGAGCAGAAAAGGAAGCCAGTATTTCGATGGGTTCGTGACCCCCTCGAGATGATCTCCCCCTTTCTTCCCATGTTATGCAATCTGAATCGCTTTGAATTCTTTGCCGCGCCCCGGAAAGCAGATGCAAATGTATGCCCAACCGTTTGATAGTGAAAGTGTCTAGCTGAAATTTGAATCTCACGGCTTTGCTTGCTCGTGTGACGTCAAACGAAAAGGCTTAGCAACCATATATGTATTACTCACGCACTCACACGATCTCTCTGACTTGTATCTTTTGGTTTGTTGCAGTAGCCGCAGCAGAAAACAGGAAATTTTTTTGGCAACTCTTGGATGCCCGAAAATGGCACACTATGATCAACGTTGGCTGAAACTCTTCTCCGGCTGCCTTTTCCTCTTCTTGCTGGCTCTGCAGGTTTCGGAGGCCAAGCGATCAAATGGTAAGTAACAAAATACAAAAAATATCTAAAAAAAACTAGGTTCATAAGTGGATTAAATCAATTAATTCCTTAAAAGCATCATCTATTAAGCATAAAAACAAATATTTCAATGTTTTGTTCAAGAAAAAAATTAAAAATTTAATAAATGTATACTAAAAAATATTTTAATTTAGATATTTTTTTTAGTGCATAATTCATTTTTCAACATGAATACTCTTCAAAGTCTTTAGTAAAGAATATAATATTAGTAATTCCTAGCTATTTTTAAAACGACTTGTTGTTATATAAAATATCATACCTAAGAAAATATGTAGCATATATAACACCCCTGCTTTTTTTGCAGTGTAATGCCAAACTGGTAGGGTTGACGTCAATGACTTCTTAAGCGAGAACCTTATATATTTCTTTTTGCTCTTTTTTTTTTGGCAATAAGCAGTCATTGAACCCGCAACGGGGGAATGTGGACCATTTGGTGGCTCATTAAATGCCAGGTTGCAGCTGCATAATTAACGTGACGTGTGGAAATTCGTGTAGAACTCGATGTGTCTGGGTGGTGTGAAAAATGGCACGGCATCATTAAAAAGCGCTTAGCTAAAAAAAAATACGCCAGCCACCGTTAAGAACCATCCACCGCCTAAAGAACTAAGGCAAAAGGGAAACAAAGCCAGCCAGCAGACGGCTCTTCTAAATGCAGCGAATAGCACTGTGTCAGTCGGTCAAAAGAGGTCCCAGACCCAGACCCACTCTTAACTTAAACTCACAATAGGCCAGCAATTCTCTAGGTACTTACCAGTTTGCCGCTTTGATTTCGTTTTCGTTACGGTTCTGTTTTATACTCGTTTTTCTCTTTCTGTTTTTTCCCCCAACGAGCGGAAGCCAAACGAAAGACTCAAGCGACAAACTCGATTTGGCCTGGGTGGCGAGAATAAAAGTTGGCTGCAAATAGCCGTTGTTTTTCTGCCTGATTTTATTCATCATTGGCCAGCTTTAATTGCCAGCTGCCCGACGGCTTTTGCTTTGTTTTTGTTTCTTCATTCACCACAGAAACCGAAAGCCATTTTCATTTCTTTTTTTTTTGTTGCTGTCTCTTGACCAAACGGCAAATACAAATTGATGGCCAACTCAAGCTCGAGGCGCTGCCAAAAAAAACTTTCATTCAATTTCTAGCGAAAACTCCAGAAAATTAAAACCAACGGCCGCAGAAGAAAGGCAGTGAAAAGTCAATAAAAATAAATAAATATTTCGGATGAGCCAAGGCGGATGTGCGGCGAAAAAAAAGAAATCTACAGTGATATAGTAAGTTCGGCGGTTACTCAGCGGTTGCACAGTCGAAACTTGCTTATTAAATGTGTACCGAAAAAATTACCCTAAATTATGGTTAATCGGATCTTATTTCATTAAGAAACCATGAAGAAAGCGAAACTGATATGTGAAAAATTATATGGATATTAATGGCAATTTATAATGTGATTACTTATTATAGTTTGAAATTAATTATTAATTTTGAAATTCATAATAATAAAATTATTTCACTTAAATTGAAAAGTTTTATAGAACAATATTTTTAAAATATCAAAAATGAGTTAAATAAAAATCATGGTGAGAGATGATATATTTTTTTTAATATTTCTCCATTGTTTTTAGAAATTTTCTGAGGGTATCTTAATATTTTCTTACGGTGTTCATGCGTTTTGGGTACTTTTAATTCCGCTGACAGTTGCATAATGGCTGATGCATTAAATATACATCGAAAGTGCATGGGAAGTGACCAGCAATAACGACTGCAATTGACGCAACTAAAGCTCAGCTGTCGCAACCCCGAAGTCAGCGTTGCGTGCTGGACAATAAAATAAACGGGTATGGGGAAAATGGGGGGTGGGATGATCACTCACTTTAATTGCATAACCCAGTCGAGACAATGGAATGACTCTTCCCAAAGCAGAATGCTCATAGCATCCATCCCCAGGCCGAAAACCATTTGAAGCGAATTGCTTATACGCCTCGTGGGCAAGCTATTCGCATACAAAACGCTCGATTCAAATCTGACCATGGAGCAACCAAAAAAATCAACTGCAAATGGTTGGCACTGTAACAACAATTTCAGCATTCCCGCCGCCGGCCACTTCATTTTGTATATTTAATTTAAATTTTGCAGTTTTCGTAGACTCTGGGTTTTTTTTTGTTCAACGCACGCGTCACGTCTTGAAACAAAATAAAAGTGAAATTGTCGTAGCTGTGGGATTCGGTAGTTGAATAACATGAAAGTATGTCAAACTCTTTTTTCTCACTCTCTGAAAAAAGAAAATATAACAGAAAACAATATCAGCTTTAATGAGCAATCGAAAATATATAAATCTATTTTCTTAAAAACTTTCGGAGGCCTTGAAATAAATAAAATAAATGGTTTAGGTTTAAGAACATTAAGAATTCTCGAGGTAAAATAAACGGTATGAACGCTCTGTATACTGCATGTGTTAGCGGATACCCTATTTTGAGCAAGACTCTAAAAATATTAACAAAGTTAGTTTCCAAATTATACAATTATATTATTCTGTTTCTACAAATTCTTTCTATTAAATATTGACAAAATATTATTAATTCATATTATTATTCCCTTTTCCTTGTAGCCAATCTCACGGCCTGCCAGCATTTAAGACGTTCGGAGACGAGAAGAGCCAAAGCCCTGCAATCGGGATTCGAAGAATCATCTGTACGAGTGCCTCGCTGCCAGAAGAACGGTGACTTCGACACCATCCAATGTGAGGATGAGAAAGCTGGCCGGGATTGCTGGTGTGTGGATGAGTACGGCGTGGAATTGCCGGGCAGTCGGAACGAGACGCGCTCGGGAGTGATTTGCTCGGAGCCCAAGCACTGTGCCGCCTCCGCCTGCCGCATGTTCTGCCCCTCGGGATTCGCCCGTGATCCTGACACGGGATGCTCCGTTTGCCGCTGCCGGGATCCCTGCGATGGCTTGGAGTGTCCTCGTGGACAATCCTGCCAGCTGCAGGAGGTGCAGTGCAAATCGGAGCCATGTCCGCCAGTGCCCACCTGCAAGAAGGCCAGATCGCTGGCTAATCTCTGTCCCGCGGGATTGCCCCTTGCCATCGATGACACAGTGAGACCCTTCCTGTGTGGCCAAGAGCCGGGCAAACCGCAGTGTCCACCACTTTACCAGTGTTTAGTGGAGTCAGGAAACGACTATGGTGTGTGTTGCCCCAGTGCGCTGACCTTCCAGAAGCCCGGAATCTGTCCAGCTCCGGATAAATCGCAGTACACCGAACGCACGGGTTACATGTGCGGATCGCCGTGCTCCCACGACTTGGAGTGCCGGAATATGGAAAAGTGCTGCTTCACCAAGGGCTGCCAGTTCAACTGCCAGCAGCCGGGAAATGTCACGGGTTGTCATCAGGCCAAGGCCTTGGCCGACATTCTATCGATCAATGAGCGGGAGGGACGTGGCTATGTGCCCGAGTGCAATGGTCCTGGTGGTCAGTTCTCGCCGAAACAGTGCTCCCGCAATGGACTCGTCTGCTGGTGTGTGGATCCCCGAACGGGACACAAGATCAAGGAAACCATGGGTGCTGCCAACAATGTGAACTGTGATGGATGGGAGAACATGATCAGCAGGTCCTATGCCAGAAGTTTCCAGATGGAGCAGTGCGATACCAACATCTGTGCAGCTGTCTGCGAATATGGATTTAAGGTAAGTTCAATCCTGAATTAATCCTAGAAAGAGAAAGTAAATAGTCAGGATCAAGTAAATATTCGCCGGTAATTTTTACGTAAGATGTATACCTTTAAATAATGTTAACTTGATACTGAATAAGGCAATTTTAGATTTCTCTTCCTTTGAAAATACATACCAGGTTAAAAATCTTGAATGTTTTCCAAAACTTACTTTTAATTGGTAATCTCCTTTAGAACGACCACAATGGCTGTCCCACCTGCGAGTGCTCCGAACCCTGCGATGGCTTCAAGTGCTCCATTGGCTCCCATTGCGAGGTGGCCACCGATCCCTTGTGCGAATCCGGTTCTTCGCTCTGCGCCTCCTGGCCCGTCTGCAAACCCGACCTGGTCTACTCCAATCCCTGCGATGTGGGAACCCCACTCTCAGACGCCGCCACTGGTGAGGTGATGTACTGCTTTGAGGATCGTCAAGGACGCAGTTTCCAGCCCACGGCCTTCTTCGAACCCGAACCAGAGTCGCAGTCCAAGCAGGGTCGCTCCATGAGCAACAGGATTATGTGCCCGGAGCAGTACAAGTGCACCAAACTCCATCGGGAAACGGAGAATGTGTGCTGTCCCGTGCCGGAGAAACCAACTCCAACTGAGGAGGGATCGCATCAGCAAACCAGTAAGTTATGCCTGGATAATATATATAGAATCTCTAACTAAGCAAGATCTCATCTCCTTATAGTGTGCGAATATTTGAGGGACTTTTCGGAGCGAATGGAGGGCACGGAGGAGGGCATGCAACTGGCGGTTCCCTCGCCACGTTGCACCTCCGATGGAGATTACGAGGGTCGCCAGTGCCAGCTGAAGAAGATTCGGGTAACACGCGCTGAACAACGCAAGATTCTGGAGGAGAACACCATTCGGCGGATGAGGATGCTGCTGGCAAATGCAGCTCCAAAACGATCTCGACGAGATTTGGAACGCCTGAAACTTTACCGCGTGGAGGACAGTGCCCTTAAGGTCCAGGTGGCCGCTCCCGTCATGGGTCGCAGTGCCAAGGTGATAGACATGGGTGCGGATCGCCAGCAGGGATTGGGACAGCTCTTCGAGACGGAGTTCAAGAAGGTGGCCTCGGCCACTAAGAGGCCGCCGGAGAACGAGGATGAGCTGGTGGAAATGGAAGTGGAGCAATGCTGGTGTGTGGACAGCTTTGGCACAGAGATTCCCCGATCTCGTGGCTATAATGTCAGCGAGGAAACCTGCCAGAGCTTAAGGGAGGATCTGGACTGCCTGGATCTCACCTGTCGGATGGGTTGCGAGTATGGTTTTGCCCTGGATCCGGATACCCGTTGCCCCGCCTGCCAATGCCGAGATCCCTGTGAGGGTGTTGCCTGTGGTTCTGGCAAGGAATGCCGTGTGGTGGATGTAAGCTGCGAGGGTGAATACTGCCCTCCAGTGCCCGCCTGCCTGCCCAGGAAACCGGGACAGTGTCCTTATCTAGTTCCTCCGGGTCCGGATAACCTGGATGCCAATACCTGTGCATATGAATGCCGCACGGATGCCCATTGTGAAGGAGCACGACGTTGTTGCTCCAATGGATGTGGCACCCAGTGCGTGGATCCTCAACTGAAGACGGCCTGTCAGCATCTGCAGGCCATTCAACTCCACCAGAGTTCCGAGCTGGGAATCCCCGCCCGTCAAATGGCCGTGGCCCAATGTGATTCCAAGAATGGCAAATGGGAGGAGGTCCAGTGCTCTCCCGATGGTCACTGCTGGTGTGTGGATGATCAGGGCAAGATCCTGCCGGGCACTAAGGTGAAGTCTCCTGAAACACCCAAATGCCAGGAGAACTCCAGCTTCGCTTGCCCAAAGACGAACTGCAGCCTTCAGTGTGAAAGTGGCTACCAAATGGATGCGAATGGTTGCCCCACCTGCGAATGCAGAAACTACTGCCAGGAGGTAAGCTGCTCGGCGCACGAGGAGTGCCAACTGATCTCCGTGGAGTGTGTGGACACTCCCTGTCCCAAGATGCCCATCTGTGTGCCTCGCAGAGCCTCCGTCTGCCCCGAGGGTAATCCCCTCCAGCAAGGCGACCTGGACATGAGCTGTGGTCCGCATAATGAGCACGAAGTGTGCCCCACCACCCACTCCTGTCAGCTGAATCCGGTCAGCAATCGCGGTGTTTGCTGTTCCAAGACCCGCGATGTTTGCTTCGAGTCCATGGATAATGGTTGTCTGGCTGCTGGGAAATCGGAGAAGAATAGCACTCGCTATAGGTTCAGCCCCAGGGCCAACAAGTGCCTCCCCGTGATCATCGATTCCGAGGCACCCGCCTGCCAGACAAAGAACCTTTTCCACAACGAACTGGCCTGCAACTCCGTGTGCCCAGGTGAGATTACGATTGTTACATAAAATCCAAAACTTTTAAAATTTTAAATGATTGATTCGTAAAATTTAAATTTAATGAATGCGATTATTTAAGAAAATTGCAATTCCTTTTGTTTAAATTCATTTATGTTTGATTTTTCCGTATTTGCAATGGCTTTCAGAACGGGAACCAAAAACTGCACTTCCAGATTCCATAATCTGATTTACAAGTGGGATACCTCTTTGAATTTGTGGTTGAATTTGCAAACATTCTGGATTAAAATATTTCTTTTTAACGATGGTCGCCATTTTAACCCATTTTCATGTACGATTTTTACGTATTTCCAATGGGGTCCAGAATGGGAACCCAAAATCTGAACTTCTAGATCCGATAACTTGAGTTATTGTATCCCGATTTACAAGTGGGATTCCTCTTTGAATTTGTGGTTCTACATTAAAATATATCTATTAAGCGAGGGTCGAAATTTTAACCGATTTTCATGTTCGATTTTTACGTATTTCCAATGGGGTCCAAAATGGGAACCCAAATCTGTACATCCAGATTCCACCTTAGCTTACATAAAAATATTCGCCACTGAAATTGAACTCGGCTTATCCGCCTTAGAATTCGTATCCCAGGGCCGACTTTTATAATATATCATTTTTTCTTGATTCAAGATTAAAAATGTCCTTGTTCTTGCAAATAATAATTTTTAAAAAACCAAAATTTCTTTGGAAAACTCCTCGTTAAAATATATTTTTTGTATATTCCTAGTGCTTACCCAATGCGAACGCCTGAAGCTGAAGAACAGTCTGGCTGCCCAGCGAACTGGACACTCCTCCGTGTGGTTCCAGCCCCGTTGTGATCCTGTCACCGGCCACTGGAGTCCAGTTCAGTGTCTGGGCAAGCAGCCCCAACCCTCGGACACACGGCACACGGAGATTGTGAGTCGCGCCTTTGCCTCCGAACCGGCATCCGCTGGCGAGGATGCGCCCGGAGTTTGCTGGTGTGCGGACAAGAAGGGTGCTCCCTTGAAAGGAACCCTCACCCGGGAGACTGAGCCCATCTGCAACAGCCGACAGGCTCGTAATCGCAAGATCGATGTCGGAGATCCGCTGATGGAGCAACTGATTGCCCAGCTTACCCAACTGAACGATGTGGCCAGCGAGGATTTGGATTTCGATGAGTTGGAGGCTAGGATTCTGCCTGCCACCGCTGGAGCAGCGGAGTCCAGTGTCACAGAGAGGGTCCTGGAGCTGGCCAACTCCCTTTTGGACTCGCAGTTGTCCGTGGAGCAGGCCACCCTCAAGCCCATGGAGCTGAAGACCACACGTTGTCGAGCTCTGGCAGAGACGGCACCATTTCCGGTTAGCTGCGATGCCGCGGGAGCCTTCCGCCCGCTGCAGTGCAATGGCAGGAGTTGCTGGTGCGTGGATGCGGCCGGAAACCAACTGCAGTCCACCCACATCTTTGGAGCCGGCGATAGGCGCTGCAGTCACGTTCCCATCGAGGCGGTGGCCATCGAACTCCATCTGACCAACAGCAGTGGCCGGAGTGTGAGGAATGCCTACGATACCATCCGAAGGGAGCTCCAGCAGATGCTCGGTGGGGAATCCGTGGAGAACCTGCGAGTGCAGGAGAACTTCGATGGATCCGCCATAGTCCGCTTTGAGCTGCACAACGAGGCCAAGGTGGACTTGGCCTTTGCCATCGAAGCGGCCATATCCGCCGGCGACTTCCGCTTGGCAGGCGGTCACTTCCGGCCGGATTTGACCCGCTCCCATTTTGTTCATCGAAGTGCTGTGGTTCCAGTGGCCCAGGCGGCCACCGCCCAGGATGAGTCCATCCAGCTGGTGCTCTTCATCATGGCCACCAGTTCCGCCTTCCTGGTCAGCATATTTGTGGTCTATGTCATGCTGAAACGCAGCCGGAACCTCAAGGCCGGAAATTCGTATGTGAAGGGTGGCGGAGGAAGCGGCGACAAGCCCGTGGACTACTCCGCACCCATCTTCGTGCTGGCCGCCAACGACATGGACGCCCAACTGGACAGCATGAAGGGGTTCAAGGCGTAGGCTTGGCCGTTGTTGAGTTATCTAAATCAATTTGTAAATAAAAGAGAGCAAATTTAAGATTTACTTTTAGGGGGGAGGAGTTCGGAGACCCTGATTCTGCCCCAACCAAGCCAAAAGGGGAGTGCGACTAGAGGGGCCCCCACTATCGAATACTTATCGCATATGATTCTAGCAACCTAAGACGATTAATTTATGAATAAAGCTTTAAAATTGAATTCATTTGAGTTTTTGTAAGGGAAGAACCTCCAACAAATTTGATTTATAACATCAGAAGTTTCAACAGATTCCTTTTCGATTTGGAATACATTATTGAATTATCGGAAGTCATTAGAACAACCCCTAATATGCCCGATTAACATAAACAATCGTCAGCAAACAGTTTTTGATTTTAATATTTAATAATACATGACATAATTGTCCGCCTGTATGGTATGTTTTGCAGATGTATATCATAATGATCGATCGATCGTTACCATTACAACTAGCTTCATGAGCGCACCTCCTTTTGTGCTACATAAACGTATAACATTAATAAATTTTGGCTTCATTTCATTTCATGCAACTCTAACTTAGTTTTGTGTTTCTGTTTGTTTTGTGTATATATTGTGTAGAACGATTCCCGAATCGGTCATTCGCTTGACATTGGTATAACTATATATTGTTCATATGTATCTTGTATATGTGTACGTATGGATCTGTATATTGTATGCTAAGTGCCAAACACAAGAAGCCGGATCGGAAATCCGAGCTGCTCTCGTTAATATCTAAAAAAATTGTAAGTGGCTTAAAACATATGTTCAGAGTTATTATAGATAGTTAGAAAAATGCAATACTCATGGGTTACAATTGGATATAGTTTTTGATTTGGAAAATGCATTGCTTATATGTAGAGTGGTTTGTTAGACTTAAAACTTAGTGTTTAGCTCTGAATGCGGTTAAGAGAATGTAAGATCATCGTTGATCAGAAAGAGAAGACTTGGTTCCGTATATTGAGCAAATTGGATTAGTATACCTTCGGCTTAAGCTACTTCACATGCAATTCAAACGTTAATATCGTAAAACTCGAGTGCAGATTGTTCAATATCATGGCCAACTCTAAGATGAGTGTGTAATGAGTCATGACTGGATGAGTGAGTGCATCCAATGAAAGTTTCTTCTTGTTCGTGTAAACGGGGCCTATACGCCCCTAATATTTGGTTACGTGGTTAGTCGCTATTCATAAATTAATGCTTCTCGTATGTGTGAGTGTATATATATATATAAATCTTGTAAAAGAACAAAAGGTTTAGCAGCCAATTGCCAAAAAAGAAACGTCTAAATAAGTGGCCGCAAGATGTACGTATAACAAAATGGATCAGGAGCTGCGGCCAGGGATGGATTAATAGGATTGTTTTGGTTGGATTCTTTTCTTTCTCTGGACTATTCTTTCTACTTTCCAGCTCCGCCGGCCGAACCATTGTTGTTGCTCCGGCTATTGTTGTTATTGTTGGCATTTCGGAAGGGAATCGAGGCGCGCTGATCCTCCATGCGGCCGCTCTGAACCTTCATGATCAGCGAAAAGAAGTCCTCGTCGGGAACGGTGGCTCCTCGACCAGTCTGTCCACGTGGTGCTCCTGCAACGGCTGCCTCTGGCACGGAACGCGGTGGCGCCTCCGCCTCTACATCCATTGTGACATTAGGGCGCGGCAGCTCGGAACGCTGTTCCTCCAGCCGCGAGCCCTGACAGCGCATCAGCATGTCCAGGAAGTCGTCATCGGGCTGCTGAGTAGTGGTGGCACTCCTGGCCAGCGGCCCATGTACAATAGAAACCGGATTCGCCGACGAAGGGGACTTCAGGCCAGGCAGGTTGGTGGGATCCACAAACAGCGAGTTCTGCTGTACCAGCGGCTTGCGTGTGGCGCCCGTGGCCACCACCGGAGCTCCAGCGGCATTCATCTTGATCGAACAGCGCTGGTCATCCATGCGCTTCGACTGCGAACGCGAGAGCATCTCAAAGAAGTCGTCGTCCTTGGCCTTTCCGGTCGCCTGTGCCCGGCGCTTCTCCTCCTGCATGCGCTTTCCATCGGGGGTGATCTTGATCAGGTCCAGCTGCTCCATACTCTGACGACGAACACGCACCTGAAGTGGAACGATAAAAGTAATCAATTTAGTTATGAATCTTCCATGGGTGTTTTAATCGAACGTTCGCCGTCCTGTTTTGGTTTTCCCTAATTCTAAATATTTACTTTACGAACAGCAGGTGTCCCTAAACAAAAGCTACAAGCTTCTTTTTAGAATAGAACAACTGAAAGACTGATGCTATAGATGAAAAGTTAATGGAACATTGGTAAATAAATTGCATACTACTTAAATAGAGTAAAGGTTAAGTGCAAACGTAATTCCATAAATGTTTTACTTACCATTCTTCCCTGCGAGTTCTCCGATCCATCCGACTGATTTCCGCTGGCCGAGTGATCGGAGGCGGTGGATCTGGCCTCCTCCTCGGTGGGCGATGGCTCCGTCTCGGGCATTCCCAGCAGCTTTCGCAGATCGGAGATGTTTACCCTGGCTGTGCTTTCGCCCACCGGGTCGTGCAGCTCCTTGGCCAGCTGGAGATGCTGCTCTGCATACTTAAGGGCCCGCTCATGACCACCGATGGCGGAGTGGGCGTTGCCTAGTGACCAGCAGGCCCTGGCCTCGCCAATCCGATCGCCCAGCTCCTGGGCAATGGCCAAGTGCCGATTGTGGTACTCAATGGCAGTGTTGAACTCGTGCAGCAACGTGTAGGTGTTGCCCAGGCTATAGCAACTCTGGGCCTCCACCTCGCGCTCACCCAGCTCCACGGCCAGGGTCAGAGTGCGCTTGTAGTGAGCGGCGGCATCCTCGAATTGTCCCAGAAAGATGTGCGAGTTTCCAAGATTGCTGTTGGCCCGGCGCTCGGCCGCACGATCGCCAAACTCCCTGGCGATGCGCAGACGCTCCTGGTGATGTTCGATGGCCGCCTGGAAGTCACCCAGAAGATAGTAGGTGTTTCCCAAATTGCCACAGGCTCGTCCCTGGGCGCCACGGTCACCCAAATCCCGCATCAGCTTCAGGTTCTCCTGGTAGAACTCCACGGCACGGGTGAGAGCCTCTTTTACATCGTCTCCAAATTTCCCGGGATTCTTCTGGCCCAAGTGCTTGCCCTTGGCGTGGTAGACATTCCCCAGATTGTAGAGGGCACGTCCTTCGGACAGACGATCTCCCAGCTGCCTGGCCAGGGTAAGATGCCTCTCACAGCAGATGGCCGCCTCGTCAAAGCGACCCATTACTTTTAGGGTATTTCCCAGATTGCCGGAGGACTTGGCCTCGCCCAGGCGGTCGTTCATGCTCTTGGCCAGGGTGAGATCGTGTTTGTGGTACTGCATCGCCTTGTTGTAGTCGCCCAGGTAGAAGTAGGCGTTGCCCAGCTGCGAGTAGATGGCGGACAGGGTGCGGAGATCCTCGGTGCCGGCTTGGATGGCCGCCTGGAAGAAGGCCACGCCCGCACGACAGTCGCCCGCCTTGCAGAGGCGTTCGCCCTCGAGGGCCAGTTCCAGGCACATGCTGGACCCGCCGTCGGATCCGGATCCCTGCTGGGAGTTGCCGTCGTGGGAGTTGGCCGCCCCCCCTCCTGTTCCCAGTCCCAGGCTGGACACATTCTCCGCCGATGCGGACAGCGAAGACATTCTGCTGCGACGTAGATGTCTCGCCTTTTTGTCGCGATGCTCCTTTCTGAGGGGCAGGTGTTCGGAAAACTGGGAGTTGTCCACTTTGCGGCGATGTTTGCGGGGTTCTCTACTGGGTTCTGGCCGCCCTGGAGCTGGCTCTGCTCTACTGCTGCTCGAAATTAGCTGCGTCAGGTGAAATTTCAGCAATTATGCTATCTTTTGTACCGTTTTTTGACCAATTAGTCAAAAAAATGTAGTGTTTCTGACTAATAGTGCGACCGTATCCAGGCTGGAAGTACATACCATTGAATACCAGAAATACTACTCATGTTCCGTTAATTTAAAATTTTATATTTAGGGTTTATTTCAAGGTAAGTTGTTTATTATTAACAGTGAGCTAAGAACTTATTGTGTGTATTGAATACAGCAATACTAGAATGTAATGCTATAGATATCTCGTGAAAAAGTGAAATATCTAGTTCTAGCAATTCAACAGACTTGCGGAAATGTTTTACCATTGAATTTGTATGGTTTGACTTTTGGAGCGCATTTGAAAAATTAGTTATATCGTTATCTTGGACGCATTAATAGAAGGCGCAAACCTGGGGTAAAATTATTAAAGGAGGAGCTGTAGTACAAAAAAAGTAGATCTAATTTAATAGTTCCCGCGCTCAGTTAAATCTAGCTATTTATCTAACTTTATTTTTGAATTTGTCTGCTCTTCACCACAGGTGAATTTCACCACACCACTGGCCTCGCGCTCTTTTCAACACTCACGCAAAAGCGCGCTTTCCAACACTTTTAAAGATGGCGTCACTTCTTCGGTGTCTGTGTGAACTATTCTAGTTGCCGCTGGAAAAAATCCGTAATTATCGCATAAAACGCACCTTCCGGCCGCCCAAATCGATCGAAAAGCGAACGTCCACAATTGCGGCGCGACAGGCGAGTGAAATTGTGGCTGTGCGTGCGCGATAGACCGCTGAAAGGAGCTGTGCAAAAGTGAGAATCGAATCGGAATACCCGGATACTTCAGGTGTGTGTGTGTGTGCGTTGCGTCGCTTTTTTTGTGTGTTGCAGTCGCCAGCAGTGCAACGCAAACATTGTGCTAAATTACATAAAAGGCTGAATATCGAAGCAAGCAGGCGAAAAGGGTCAAAAAGGAGATTTCTGCCACACACAGAGCAAGAGAGCGAAAGGGAGGGAGAGATATAAAGCGAGCGAGAGGTCGATAACGATAGCCTTGTTTGGTTATCGCCCTCGATAGCAACAAAAAAAAACAGCGGCGTCCTTTCAGTATGACCCTGCGGCAGACCAACGGATTTCTCACCTGCAGTGTGACCGTGTGAGACAGCCAGCCGTCGAACGCAGAGAGCAGCTTGTTGTGGTGAGTTCAGGCGGCGGCGCAACTCGAAAACGAAACTCACCACGCTCTCACCCAGAAATCTGGCACAGTGGTAACGAACTAAAGGCTAAATGAGTAATCGCAAAAGGGGAACTAGGCTGAAGCTAGAGCTTAAATAAAAAAATAACAACAAGGCTAGCCAAAAAAATGAAACAATAACAGTAGGGAAAATAGTTAAAGTACTACTCATTTGTGTGGTGAGAGAGCAATCGCGTATAGTATATACACATGTGCAAAAGAGAGAGAGGAGCAGACGAAGGAAAAAATATCTCCCCACAGTTGCCGTATGCCGCCTTCGTCGACTTCTCTCTCTCTCTGTTCGCCTCTCTCCTGCTCTCCCGAAGTTGTAGATGGCGTGTTAGTAAACGGTGCTGCTAGTGGCCCAAAAATTGCGCATACGTATGCCGCCTTCGTCGTCGGTTGGGTGCAAAAGATATAGAAATCTTTTATATACACACGCATACACAGTCGGTTTTTAATATATTCTGCAGCCCAAAAAAAAAAATTTAAATCCAAATCCCGAAAAGAGGAAAACGAAAAACGCAACTAAACAAAGCCAAGTGCAAAATTCAAGCCAGATTTCCAAGGCGAATGCAAATTTTTCAAGTGCGCAGTAAGCGGCTAAATCCCCAGACGCAATTCGGTGTTTCTCAAAAGTTTTAATAAATAAATAAATATGTAATTACATTCGTCAGCTCACACAACGCACACACACGCACACACACTCATGCGTATTGAGGAGATTCGTTTAGAATTCGTATATGCATATATATTTTTTACTTATATTATTTTTAGAATATCGATTTTGTTGCCGCGTGCGTGTGTGTGTCTCTCTCGCACCGAGTGTGTCTGTGTGTGTCTGAAACATACATATTTATGATAAGTGTGTGTGTCAAGCAGTAAAATGTGTTAAGAATTATGTTCATATAGACACAAGTTACCTAATCTTACTGCAAAAAAAGGAAAAGAATTAAAAGAAAAATAGAAGAAAGGAATCAACAAACCAAAGTGAAGCGAAAGAAAGAGCAATAGCGAAAGAGCCCCATCAAAACAGCTGCGCTCTCTCACCTTTTTACTCATCCTCTCATCCTCTTATCCTCTCATCCTCTCTCTTCCCATTCACATTCACATTCTCCCGTTTTTCCCATTCTTCACACACACACACTTTTAAGATCTTTTTGTGTTTTTTTGCTTTGATACCGCATTTACATGTGTTGACCCCACTTGGACCCCGCTCCCCTCTCGAATCCACCGCCCCCTCGCGATGCGTTGTGCAAAATTCTCTCGTGAACTACAGTTTTAATTCAATTATGTCAACTGCTATACACACATCCACAGTGAAACCCAGCAAGCAGTGCTAGAAAGCAAGCAAAAGCAAAAAAAAAGCATCTTCGTGACGTGCAAACGGGAGAGCCACCGTTGTGAGAAACTGAGAAATCACTGAGACACAGAAACTGAGAAACGCAGAAACCGAGAATCGCAAGCCGAGAAAACGAGAAAGGTATGCCAAGACCAACGGAAGTTGGCCCACAACAAATTCGAATTCGATTCAAATCGAAGCCATTTTGGGCCAAAAAGCTTGCTCCGTTTCCGTCCAATGCTTAACCCTTTGATTGCTCACGTGACAAATCCATTTATCTATGTATCATATCTCCAATAACTCAAAATTATCCGCCAAGAAGACTTGAGTTCTCAAGACTATGGTTTTAAGAGAGAATTTGGGAATATTATTCAGGGATCTGAAAAAACGATATTGAAAATACTAGAACTCAAAACCTCCCACGAGATCACTTTTTAATGTTAAAACTTGAACTTCCATATGAATAAAAAAGTCAGGTTGTAGAAAATTCTTTGGAATATAATCTATTTTATTCGATGCAATATGAAAATGTATTTTAAAAGTATAGTCAATTCAAAAATAAGCTTAAAAACAGCTTTGAAAAATATACTTCAAGAATATAATAACTATACAAAATGTTCCTACCTTTGGTGCACATAAAAAATTCCACCGGTATTTCAAATTGTTATATCTTAAAATCTTGTTAGAGGTTCGAACTTCATTAAAGTGTTAGATCAAATATCCCTCCAAATGCCAATAGCAATACCAAATATATAAATTGTCTAACAATTGAAGTAAATACACGCTTAGGGTTAATCTACGACAGAACCGAAAGGCAGTCAAAGAACTGGTTCTAATTGATTGAGTGATTTCCAGACGGCGGAGATGAAGGGGTTAAGTGGTTTATGGGCCAGGGGAAATGAGAGGGCAGGAGGGGCAGAACCTGCTCGGCAAATTAACAAGTTCCAATTGATACATACGTGTGGGGACACACGAAATTCGTCGAGCCTACTCGAAATTAGCATAAATGTGTGAAAATGGTAAATCATTTCGGGTTCACCTGTCACCGGGGTGACAAGGCCCTTGGACTGCCCTGGAATTAAGCCATTATATATCGTCGATCGATTTAATTACAATAATCCCGTATGGCTAACCAAGCACGCCCAGTGGAGAGTCCCCAAAATGAACGTGACTTGTGTGCCATTAAATGGCGAAGAAAACAAGATCATCGCCTGGTGGGGTACTTGACTTTTTTCAGCTATATCATTTCCAGTTTTCTAGCTGTCGATCGTTTTTTTTGCTGTTTGTCCAAGCGGGTTTGTCACCTGCCATTAACTGCTTTTTGTCGTGTTCGTGTTGGCAAAGCACTACTGGCCCACTGTTTCGCGGTAGTTACTTTTGCTTTGACGTCATGGCTTTATCAAATAAGGCTTGCACTAGAAGATGCGGTTTAGAATCCCTACTTCAAGTAGCATTGCTCAAAAACGTTATGCAAACTCAGAGGTGCAACCTATAAATGATTAGCAGGTTGTGAAATATTCTTTTTATAACTCGCTGTAGATAGAACAGAACCACTTCAAAAAGTTGTTCTATAAGCTGTAGCATTTCTATTATTTTTTATTTTTGTGGTTAAGGCGTTTCGCTTCCATTTTCGTGGTTTAAATTCAAATTTGCAACCAGTGACAAATTAAATGTGGACTCCCAGTTGACACTTATCATTAATGGGTTTATTTAAGGCCTATTAACCATATTTAACCTCTGGAAACAGACTTACTATGCACTGAAAATTTAAATATTATAATAGTTTTTGGTATTTTCTTATAACTGTTACCGCTTCTCTATTTTAACCAAAAGATATTGACCGATTTACTTTCGTACTGACCGATTTCTCTCGTTACTAGACCATTTCCTTGAAGTATTTTAATTTGTGAACTATTTTAACGAGTTAACCGAGGCAGTCAACCCAAATAAGTGTCGTGCCAGCGTGTGCAACAATTTGTATGCTCACTTATTGTGCGGCCACTGGAGTTTTCACTATGAAGAGGAGAATGTAATGCTGCCATAAAATGCCTCCGCATACAAAATGTGCCTCCGCATATGGAAGCGCCCCTCTGCCGTATACTTATATACATGTATCCCAGTATGACGGGTGAAAGACGAGAGGTCTATTATAAAATTACCAAGTCTCTGGGGCATTACTATGCACCATATAGTATAGTATACCCACTACCCTCCCCGGACGACCTGCTTTGCGACTGTTCACCTTTTTGTCGGCGGTAAACGCACATTCTCCCGGCAGCCGATGTTAATTTTGCTGCAGCTTTAACTTTTCTGCCTGGCCGCAGAAGTTAAAGAGCGTGCTCAGAGTCAATTTACCTTTTGGCTTTTCTCGTAAGTTGACTCTTTTCTCCGCCGATTTTCCTCTGCCAGCTGAGGCTTGGTAACCTCTTAATGACCACAAAAACACACTCGCCTGTGCACATTTCTTGCTGTCTGTTTTGACATAACTGACCTCACTCTTAGCTCTTAGCCACCTTATGTGGACTGTTTTCCCTCACATTTTCTCCACCTCGTTATGTGCGGATTGTTATTGCTGGGTTATGCCTGTCTCTTTGAAAACGTTTGCCTAATTTCACACGGAGAAAAAATACTTTGATTAGGTCTAATGTCATTTAAATTTTCCAACAATATTTGATATTTTATATTCATAAACTATGAGTAATTTAAAAATCCATTCTATATATAAAAATACATACTTTTTTCGAATTTTTGTTTTTGATTGCCGATTTTTATGACACACCATTTATGCTGCAGTCTGATATCCACCCAAAAAGGGTGCTTCATTTTATATATTAACTTTTGAACCAATGCCATTACCAATGCTCATATTCAAACTGATAAAAATAATATTACTTTGTTTTTTCCCCACAGAAACTTCCTTCAATTTTTCTCCAATTTTCAGTTCATACATACCTGCACTTTCCTGGCTGCTCTAAAAATAAAGCCCAAACCCATATTTCTTTCAACTCCATTCAAATTGAATTGATTTACTCTAGCCTGGCGTAAACAAAGGTATACAATTGCAGCCAGCTTCGATGAATTGCTTCTGTATCGAATTCCTTCCCATGCATCTAGTGGAAGTATCTGTGAAATGTAAAGTTCTCTACAAAAAATTCTCGACAAATCGCTTACTCAATCTATTTGCAGTTCTGAATTTTTTCTTTTGTTTTTCCATTTTTTGTTTGCCCCACCCTCTCATTTCTCTGGTTTTTTTTGTGTTTGACTTGAAAATATTTTCGTTATTTGCAATGGCCAGTTCGCCCGAAGCGAAACTACAGACTGGTCAAAGCTTTTTGTTTGATTGTTTGTTTGTTTGTTCTATTGGCAATTGAGAATCCGTTGCTGCAATGGGAAAAAATCAATTCTATTTGCTAGTTTGTTAGGCGAATATATGCGAGTATTTGTACAGCATACGAAGCCAGCGGTGGATCGAATATATAAGTATAGGTGTGTATCTTCTAGGGGAATAAACCTGCGGTACTACTCTAATGTAAACATCTTTAGCACACCGCAAATTAATGACCGTCTGAGTGGAGGGCAAATGTTTCTCTCATTATAATTAGACGACTGTCTGACTTTTGTACCCGGCTTGCTGAAACGCTTACTGGGCCGAGCCCCAGATTTGTGCCTTTGTTTTGCAAAATGTTTGCATTTTTTACTTCGCACGCCTCGCTAACGAGAGGAACAATCAGCTGTGGCAGCCAGAAATGAGAAAAAGCGCCGTGAAATGAAACGATAAAAAGTCAATTAGCCACACTAAAACTGGAATACCCTGCTCTTGATTAGTAGAAAAGCACGCTTCAGAATTTAAAATAAATATGCACTCAGAAAGAGAATACTTCCCAAAACCGCTCTGTTGATTTCAATATAAAAATCAAGATTATATTACGTCGAAGGGCCTACTTGCATTTCATCTCTACTTAAAAATCTCTTCATTTTGAAAATTGAACTAGAGGGCTGTTGCATCTTGAATTCAAGAACAATTTTTCTCGAATAAGTGCAGTTTGCAGGTGATTCTGGGGCTTACCTAAATATTTGCCTTCCTATTCCTAAATATTGATTTTGGAATATGAATTTGTCCACAACTTCATATATTTCAATTATTTATATAGAGAGTTCTTGCTTCTTGAATTCAAGAACCTTTTTTTTCAAATAAGTGCTGGGTGCCGGGTATTCTGGGATTTACTTTAACATTTCCCTTACCATTTGCATTAATCATTGTACTGTGTACCCTGCATAAATATTGATTTTCGAATGTGAACTTGTCTACAATTTCATATATTTATTTGTATATTCGCCATCGATTTGCTTACTTCATTTGTAACCAATTGGTATTGTTAGATTTGGATAATTTATTTTTCTTTGGGGAGAAACACTGAGTAAATATTGATTTCTTGATTGTGAATGCGTCAGTGAAACTTATCCATTAATGTAGCTATTTCTCTTTTTTAATGGATGACCTGCTGAATCAATTTAATTACTTTCAGCTTGACAATTAGAAAAACATTGATGATAAATTAACCAAAATCATTTCAGAGAGATGACATTAAAATGCAAAATGCTAAAGTTCCGTTTTGTATTTTGCATTTGCATTTTATTGCCCTCAATTGTCGATTTGCCAAAATTGCGACTGTCTAGTGCATTTATTCCATGACCTCATGTCGTTGAATCGAGCACATAATAAACTGGCACTTTTAATCAGCCTAACACTTAATCGATATTGTTATTCATGGCAAACCCTGCTGCCAAAGGTGTATATGTGGTCTGTGCCAGGGAAAAGTCCATTAGGAAAATCTTCATTCATTTGGCTGCTGTCTAGCAATCCTTAGAAATATTTTCACATTTTATGTCAAACGTTTTCTTTCTCGTTCGTCTTTCTTATTCTCACTCTGCGTTTTTCTATGCCGTTCTCCTTTTGCTTTTTGCGGCAATTAATGACGTTTTTCACCGCACAGAAAATATAATTTTAGACGGGGGAAATTCGGTGCCAGTGAGAAATATCATTTTGCTGATATTTTTACAGCCAAACGAGTGGGGCAGGGAGCCACTAAATAAATTTCCGTTTTGCGATATATATATTCCATTTGCAGTGCAGTTTGGAGCGTATGAAATTTATTTTCAAAAAAAATATGCTCAATTTATCTATTTTTTTGCCCGGCTATTTATAACCAATTTAAATTGGTGAAAATTCTTGGGCATGAAATCATATGACCTTGAATTTTGGTTACAGACCAAATGGTCTCCATTATTAATCCAGTCTTTGTTTGTTATGGCCAAACAGAATAACGTCATGGACAAAATCAATAAACAAGACTCTCAAATCGGCGACAGCTGCAGCAATTAAATAAAATCGCATTGCACACACTTAACAATTACCACTTGGCAAAAATAGATACTGCAACTGAAGGAATTCCTCAGCAGGTGGCCATTATATTTTTTTACATTTATATTTGCTATCTTATCTTTTTCACCCTGAGATACATTTTCATCGTCTTTTGTTTGTGTGCCGCCGCCTCCTGTGTTTATGCGACATTTTTGCGCTGATTTTGATTAGGCGGCAGCCACGCCCACCCACACACAAAGTCCGCTTATCACAGCTCAAATCGCTTAATTAAAAAGCACAAAATGAAAAACCAAAAAAAGCAGGAAAAAAGTCAAACCATAGAAACTGAGAGAGAGGTGTGTGCTTTTCAATAGAAAATTTTCCATGCTTTGGCATTGAATTTGCACTGGCACATATACCTATTTTTTCACTAAGTAGCACATACGCAAATCTGAGCACTAGACTTGTGTATATATAATATATACCTGCATATATATATAGAAATACCTCTGTAGGTGGTGACGCTATAGCCATAGGCAGGGCTATATTTCATTGGACCGAGCGGCGTCTGGCGCAAAATTTGCATTCTTTCAGCCTTATGTTTCATTTGGCTGTTTTCTTGTTTTCTTTTTTAATTAGTCAAAGGCTGTCGCATTCGCCGTGTGTCTTGGTCTTAATTATTTAATTAAATTGAGGAAACTGTTGTGACTGCTGTTGTCTTGTCTGTCGTCTCTTTACGATTTCGTCATATGGTTTTTGACTGGGTTTTTGGGTCCCCCCATTTAACAATACAATACATGGAGCCAAAAGCCGAAACCAAAACAGAAATCCCCACCCCGAGCATATAACACTTGTCGCTGATGCAATTAGTTGTGGGTTTTGTGTACATTGTCAACTAATTTCGTGGCACTTTCTCTTTTTTCTTACCTTCCACCTCGGCAATAAGTTAAATTAAATGTTACATAAAAACCAGAAGCACTTGGCATTTGCGGGGCTAGAAGTTATGAAAGATGTGGTAATCAAATTAAAAGGGGACATAGATAAGAAAGCTTGGAATTTAGAATTCCAGACTCTATAGAGCTTTAGGGTTTTAAGAAGATTGGTGATAATATATTAAATTGGTGGATAGACTGGTTCTTAATTGGTTCGGGAAATTCTTTCTTAAATGGATTAAATAAATCAAGTTTGAGTGCCTTTATAGATTAATCAAGATTACTGGGTTTGATACTGTTTAGTTTGGCTTTCTATTTACACAAAATTATGAAATTCCTGTTCCAGGAAACATATAGTAGGGCAAATCCCCCTTTAATGAGAATATTTGTGTATGCTCTGTGATTAAATGAGTTCCAGGAACTACGCTTGTTCTGTGGCCCTGCTATTTGTATTGAGTTTTCCTTACCAGGAACCAACTGGCAGAGGGTATAGAGCGCCTTTCACTTGGCATAATTATACATAAATACTGGGAAAAGCGACTACTGTCAGTAGCGCATCCTTTTCGCATTAAAAGCCAGAGTCCTTGGCAAATGCACTGCACATACACGTGCTCACACCCACCCACGCACTTGGTTAATAAATGCCCAATTGCGCAAAAGGAAAATGTGTTTCCATTTTACCGCAACCAACGTGGTGCTGACGTAGAGCACTCTACACTTGTTATACCAAAAATAGAAATATAAAGTCGGTTCTATTTTTGTGACCCATAATGTGCTGCTTTTCCCAGCATTTGCCACCTTTCCCCCACGGTTTTCCACGTTTTCTATATCTTTTTTTGTCTTTGTGTCAATGTCGCATTGCGTGAGTTGGTTTCATTTCAACTTTGGCGAGGTGTTTTCATTTCACTATAAGACTCATTACATTGGAATTTTAGTAGTGGGGCGCTTAGCTAAGTGGGCTATCAATAAATTGAATCATACTGTCAATTGAAATTAATACACTGTAAAAGACCTTGAACGTGGCTTTAGGGCTTTCGAATATGTGTGTGCGGCCAGTGGGTTGATAAGAAAAGCTCTGTACTCATTCATGCTGATGCATCTGTCGGATGCATTTTATTTTGCTGAGCTTTATTAGCTGACACTTGCACAAGTTAACCCTTTTTTAGGCAAAGCTCATCCGTTATCTCTGAAACGCACTCTTTCTCTATTTTCCTCTGGGTTTCTCTGTTTTATTTTGCAAACTCGACAAACATCAATCGATAGTTTGGCTTGCCATTGTGTTTGCCTGCCATTCAACTTGGCCAGCAACTTTTTCAATCGAGTCTTGCCAACTTTGTCTTCTGGCCGAGAGCAATTCCCCCTCCCCGTCCCTCTCCAGGATATTTCCTAATTTAATTTATTACTGCCTCTGTTGTTCATCTTGCGCTTGTTAAGTGTCTTGAATGTTTAATAGCGCTTTACATGCTACAACAAGTTGTGCTACGATTTACGCAGTTACTATACCAGGTCCCAAAGTGACCCAATTCCCTTGGAAATTTCTTCTAATTTCGTTGGCTCGGTGTACATGTGGTGTGTATCCTGCGCAAAAGTCAACCAAAACAAATCAAAAATGCAGCCCAGAGAAATGTCGAGTGATGGGGAGGCGCCGCCGCCAGAGGTTTTTCTCCATTTCCAAAAAGAATGAACAACAGCAGTTGGAGCAGAAAGACTTTTCCACTGACCACCCACTCGTGACATTTACAATTGTGTTTTATGCTTTTCGGCGGTGGCTCACTCAGGAAAATTCCATTAAAAAAGCCTAAAATGTTTGAAATGGTTGTACAAGTTCACAATCACATTTTTATTTCCCTCTGTTTTCTATTTTTAAAAAGTAATATTAGTTATTTCAATTTCACCCAAACTCAGATTCTAACAACTAAAACAAGAATAAATATTAAAACGTGCAGAAAAACACATTTGAATTGTTTATTTTTTTTTCTTTGACTTTAAAATCACACAAACACATGTGGAATTTGTTACTTTAATCGACCTTGGTTAGTTTCAATTAGCGTACATAGGTGGAAATGCTGACTCATTTGAATATTATTTTCTATTTTCGAAAACTGCTACAATATTAGATGTTTTGAGTGTGAACATGTTAAAATATTTGTAGCGTGTGTCACTATATTTACGGAAAATAACACACATGTCATTGCCTTTCCTTTAAATTCGCTTGATAAAAGTGTGGAATATTTTTGTGTAGATTAGGGAAAAGTGTTGTCTGTTTAGTTTTATTGATAGTATTAATTTGGGTTTTTAAAACGAATTCATTAAATATGTTTTCGGCAACTTAGAAAGGTAATCAGGCTGTTATTTCGTGGAGATTTCAAATGATGGTAGTGTTAGTTAGATAGGAAGTCAGGAATATTATTTTAAAGATTTTGACATCTGTGGAAGCCATTGAGAGTGTTTCATGTTTCATTGAAAAATATTGATACTGAATTTAAGGACTTAAAAAAATTATGATAAGATGAATTACAGTCTTAAAAGTGTAAAATATATTAGTAAGTAGGTAATGCTACTGATAATATTACTTTTGTTTTTATGTCATTTCGGCGGCATTTTAACCTAGAAACTTAGAAATTCGAATTGTTTATTAGTATATTTCTAAAATTTGTGATAGTCAGATTTTTTCTCAGTGTGTGGCTGGTTATGATGGTCGTCGTGGATGCCTGGAGGGCACACGCTGAGCGGCCCAAGTGCTTACATTGTGCAAACTTTCGCTTCTTGTGCAGCTGATGATGCTGATGTTGATGTTGATGCTGATGCGGCTTCTCTGTTGATGCTTTTGCCACGGCTGTTGATGTTGTTGATGTTGCTGATGGGCCTGGCCTGGCTGGGGCATGAAATCTTATAAAACTTATTGTTCCATTTCCTTTCACTTTATGTAAATTAAACAGTGCATTATTCTTGCATATGCGCGTATGTGACTGCTGGGGGAGAAAGGAAGGAAGGCCGAGTGGGTGGTAGGTGAAACACCACGGTGGAGTGCGAGATACATGCAGATATTTGCATTTTGCACTTGGCACATGTGCCAAGTTCTCATTTTTTATTTCTCTCCTGTTTGCTTTTCGCTTAACGAGGCAGAGGCAAAGGAAAAGGGTCGGAAAAGCTGTTGCATATGTAAACTTAATGGCTCTGCGCTGATTTGATTGATTCCATGATATCAATACGGGAACAGTGTGTATCCATTGCGATAAGGTCAAGGTTTGACTGACTGACTGACTGACTGGTCTGTTCTGGACCCTCCCTCAGTTCTTATTTTTGCAGAAAATGCGCAATGGAAATTTTCAGCAGGCAAAAGTGGTATATCTTGTGTGGTGGTATTGTTGAATTAAATTATTTTAAAAGCATAAAAACTAATTTTGTAGAAATTATTCCCAGAAAAGATGGTTCCATAAAGTGGCTTATTGGTTATGATTTTCTTTAGACATCCATTCTACACAACCTTTTCTCAATTTCAATACCTTATGAATTTACTATATATTTTTTCCTGTGCACCTAAGACCGCCCACAGCAACAGGCTTTCATCGATAATTACCATTACCGTATAGAAATCAATTTCATGCTGGCAGCTTTGATGATTTCCCAAGTACGTACTACGTAGACACGCAATGAAACGCAGTTTATAATTTTTGCCACTAAACTCAAACCCAGTAATTTGTAATTTGTTGCATTCGCATTCGCCGTTCGGTTTTCATCTTTCGCATTTTCACTGTCATGCCTTGATGGAGATTGCTGTAGACGACGGCGAGGACTGGAGAATGGAGAATTCTCACCGACCATGAACTCATCTCTCGTGCGTTGCACAAAAGGATTTTGCCAAGTGCCCCATGTTTGCGATTTTTGAGGAGGAGGAGAAGCATTTACTGCGTAGTTTTTCCACAGTTTTCCCCGCTTGGAAAACCGTCTGAAGCCCCCCAAACCCAATTCCTTTAGACACGTTTCAAGTACGTAGCGAAAACGAAAACAGTGCGCAATATTTTCACACTGGAGTGGAATGCGACGCAAGGGTGAAAGTGGCGAAAAGGGGAAATTCTGCTTATCATCGTGTCACTTTGCATTACATAAAACCATAAAAAAAAGTGTGTGAGAACTATGAAATTGTGCACTAGATAAACACCATAGAAAAGTGGTATTTAGGTGGCATTAAAATCCACCTTAAATGTTTTCCAGCTGACAGCCCAATGTCAACAAATGAGCCATATCAAAAATCGATACAAATATGCATTAAATATTTGCCAACTTCTCAGGGGAATGGAATGGGGAAGTACGAGCAAGAAAGCTTAAACGGAAGGCAATGAAAATGAATGGTGCTTTCCCTAAAAGGCTTATAGCTATTATTGTTTATGACAAACTAAACTAAACTTATAATTACATTAATGGACGGAATTTTGAGTAATACGAATGGAAAGCATTAAAATACAAGTAATATCTGTCAAGTTAAGGTAGAAAAGTTAGTTATAGTCAGTTATTTAAAATCAAAAAATCTCTTTCAATGTTCCGTATATATTCTAAACAAACAGAAAAGGGAAAATCGAATTGTGGCTTTCTTTTATAATCTACTATATTAATGGGACAGGCATGGTTTACAATAATAACAACTTAATCTCTGATAATGAATCTGATTATTGTGTTTTGATTAAGTTAGGTATACTCGAGAGTAAACAATTCCGTGCTCAATGATTTGTGTTTTGTAGTTCCTAAATATTTATAGGGCTTATTTAGGATAATAAAAAATAAGGAACCAACTATCGAAGCAACAACTGTGAATATGGAATAGTTTGACGAAAGTTTATTGCCACTTTTGGTAACGTTCAAAAGCTGTTCTCGCCCTCAAACATTTTATTTAGCTTATTGATTATAGCTGGGAAACCAATAGACATGCGTCAAATGCATACTATTGAAGGAGGAGGCAGGATGAGCTATAGTACATGAGAGGTGTATATGTGGTTTAGAGCTGGCAATCAGCGATGGTGGGGTGACATCCTAAATAAGTGACAGGAAAATATATAAGAGCGTAGATTTTATCGAGATATGCTGTCGTTTACATAAACCATGCTGCAATTTTCGTGTGCTTATATTTTGGGATCTTAAGTTAATCGATAAAGAAGCAAAAGCCCCGATAGAAGGCACCAATCGATAATATCGATATTGCTGTCGAGCATTGTCATCTCTAATTAAGAAGGCCTAGGGTGGGAAAATAATTTCCTACCAATGAGTGGGCGAAGGCTGTCGACTGGCGCTTAGTCATTAGATGACCAAAACGATGACTGTGTTTTAGTGGTTGGGCGGCGAAAATCTTATAAATGCCAGCAGAAAAAGTAGAAAACAACAGGCAAACAAAGCACAGCAAAAGCAAAAGCAAAACAAAACAACAGAACTAAAGCAGAAGCAAAGTGAATAGCAGTGGCCACAAAGCGGACTTGTCTCATTATTTTGTGAGCCCTCCCTAGTTATTTGTTATTGTTTTCGGCGATGATATGCTGGGGAATTTCGCTACCACTACTGAGTAAATAATGTCATAAGGTCACACGCACAACAACACACATTAAAGGGGGAATATTGTGGGCCTAATGGTCAGCCATTGTTGTTCTTTGTCATTTGTCTTGGGACTTTTGGGCTGGGCTAGGCTGGGGCTGGCCATAGAGCCCCGTTGATGGTTTTATATAAAATAGCATAATAAATGGCCAGCCCAGTCTTTTGGATTCGCCATCGTCGCTTCTCTGTCCCCCCATATTAAATGTCACGTCGGGGTTGACATTGTGTTTGCCCTATCGCAGGTCCCGCCCCCCAGAGAAGGTGATTGAAACAAATTAATGCGAAAAAACAGTGCAGAAATTCAATTATTAACAGGGCAGCGCGTTGAAAAGCGCTGACCACCGTCACTCAACGTGGAAAATAGGTACAAAAAAACCTCCGTCAAAGGCAGCTGTGCAAACTTTTCACTCTCCACTCGCACCCACTCTCTCTATTTTGCTCTTTTTTTTTACCTCCCAGTGAGTTCCGGCTGGCCAACTCACACACATGCGTATTCTGGTTTGTCAGACACTGAAAAAAAATTTGCAAATATCGGTTTGAAACACTGTCGTGCACTGTTTGTGTGGCGGCAGAGAATGGGCAGAGCTTTTCTCCGTGTCTGCTTAAGGGGTTTAACACTTAATTACCTAATATTATCCATTATTATGAAGATGTACAATATGGGTTTTAAAATTTATAATCTTTCAAATATTTCATTTTTAAGAAAAATAAAAGAATAAATAATATTAGTGACTTGTGAAAGGAGTCAATACACAACATATAATGATGTTAAAATGGTTATTTGAGAAGCTTTTCTAAAGACCATTTATATTGCACATATTACATTATTTTTTTCCTAGTGAGAATCTATATAAATATGTTGGAATATTTTACTGCTTTAATTTAATATTGAAAAACTTTCAATACCTCACATTTATTGATGTTTTTCTCTCTGTGCAAGGACGCCCACGCGTCTCGATTTCCATTTCCACCGGCAGACAAGCGGACAGGCAGCTGGCCCAAGCCAAGTTGATCGCATTTACCTGTTTGTCACTCATACGCCTTGTGGTCCCAGTCAGTCAGTAGTTGGTTTATTTTCTGGCTCTTTTATTTCCAGCTCTTTTACATGTGGGTGTTCCTGAGCCGATGAGCGAGTGTGTGCGACGTGTTTAACATGTTTTCGCTTGGAAATCGACGGTGGGCAGTCGGTTTGACTTGCATTTGTGCAAATTTGTGTGCCTAACTGGAAACAGTGAACAAGTTCCGCCATGTGCAATGTCGTCCTCGAAGTGAAAACTGTGCAGCAGCCACACACTCACACACACTTTCCTGCCTCAACCATTTCCCTTAAATTGAAGTTCAACCTGGGCCAGTCCAGTGGTTGATTTCTCCCCCATCTCGCAACAATCCATGCAAATGAATGAGTTTTCCCTGCCAGCTTGGGCGATGCGTCCTTCATTTGGCTTCATTTCCGTTCAAGATGACAGAGGCATCTCGTTTCCGGTCAATGGCTTTTCCGGGCTCGTTTTGATTTAATTTAGACGCCATGCTAAATTTAATTTAACAGTCAGTTATAGTTGAAAATCAAGAGAAAAAACAGAGCCCCAAGTTGGCCACATTCTGGGCTTTGCGGTTGCGAACGTCCAGCTGGGGAAGTGCTTTTGGTGTTTCGGTTTTCGTGGTCTGCCAGCGAAAGTTCAGCTGGTGGGAATCGAATTCAGGATTTAGCAATTGCCATACGTCAATCAACCAATCAATCAGGAGACTGATTGCAACTGCAAATGCTGCACATGGGACGTTTCCATTGTTGCTCACTGAGTTTTCCGGAGAAAGTAAAGCAATTGATTAAAGAAAAATAAAAGTAAATCAGAAATAAAATCATTTTCCTAAAGGAAAAACAAAGATTTTAACTGAAAACAAGGAAGAACGCTATAGTCGAGTACCTCGACTATCAGATACCCGTTACTCAGCTAAAGGGACCAAAGGAAAATGGAGATATGCAAGCAGCAAAGCGAGATTGAAATGCGCCACCTACCGGCGGTAGACAGATTTAAGCATTGTGGGCGTTAGAGTGGGCGTGGCAAAGTTTTTTTTGGATCAATCGATAGGTATTGACAATACCAATACATTTCAGTTAAAATTTTTTATCTAGCGTGAAAATTGTGGGCGCCACAGGTTTGGGCGGTTTGTAGGCGTTCTAGTGGGCGTGGCATATTCGCGTGGCAAAATTGCGCTGCGCTTAAGCCTAAGGAATCTAAATCTGAAATCCCATTTCTCTATCTTTGATATTTTCGAAGATATCGGCGTTCATATTTACGATTTTTTTAAGTTTGTGGGCGGTTTGTGGGCGTTCAAGTGGGCGTGGCAAACTTTTTTTTGGGTCAATCGATAGGTATTGATGAGAACAAGACATTTCAGTTAAAATTTTTATTCTAGCATGAAAACTGTAGGAGCCACAGTTTTGGGCGGTTTGTGGGCGTTAGAGTGGGCGTGGCACTCTGCTGAAACAAACTTGCGCTGCGTAAGAAGCTCAGGAATCTGCACGCCTAATCTCAATAGCCTAGCTCTTATAGTTTCCGAGATCTCAGCGTTCATCCGGACGGACAGACAGACGGACAGACGGACAGACGGACAGACGGACAGACGGACATGGCTAGATCGACTCGGCTAGTGATCCTGATCAAGAATATATATACTTTATGGGGTCGGAAACGCTTCCTTCTGCCTGTTACATACTTTCCGACGAATCTAGTATACCCTTTTACTCTACGAGTAACGGGTATAAATATATACTCCATAATATGCAAAAATGCCTCTTTAAATCGCATACCTTATATAATTTGAATGCTTGGTTTTTAGTGTTGCCACAGTTCACATTATTATTTTTTATCAGCTATCTGTGTTATCTGGTAACAAAGAAATCACAGGCAAAGCCTTTATCTCCCCAACGCTCACACAAACGCACCTGCAAAACCAACGATTAGATACACCTGAATGTTTCATTTTATCAGACTCTTTGGGGCTTTTTCGTGCCTTTCACTGCGGTGTCAATTTTTGAGTAATTTACACCGATAAGAACCTATCTAACAGACAAAACCCCATACGTTTCTTTTTGATTGCAGTGCATGTGATGCCAAATATCCATAAAACCCAATAAAGAAATCAATGCAAACGCGAATTACTATGTGAATGCAGCAAATCAGCAAAAAGCAGCAGCAGCTCTTTCTCAGTTAACCAAATTGATGTGCCATTCAGGAGCAGCAGCAGCGCAGAAAAAGGATCCAAGAAAGGAGCAACCAACGTAGAAGCTAAGCGAGAGTATTAAACCAGAGTAAGGCGCATCGCAAATGCAACAATCCCTCCAGTAAACAATACAAAAATCAACAACAAGTACAGCAAACAAAAAGAAACAGGTGAGTTGTAGACCGACTGATAAATGAAGCCACATGAAGTCACCGTGAGCTAATTGATTGCCCCCACTTTATTCCAGTGTACATACAACTGTAACGAATTTAAGCAACAACAAGCAAAAGCGGTTCCAGACGAGAGAGGAGTATAACAAATTTAACGCCCCCAGAGTAACCAACAGTTAGATGCCAAGATAAGTCGTTACCGCTTTAATACCGCCATCAACATTACCCAGCAACAGAAGCTGATCCAGCAACTCCAGCAGCAGCAACAACAGCAGCAGCAGCAGGCGATCGCTTTCAAGGGGAAGAGGAAAAACAAGCAGAAATTGCAGTTGCAGCAGCCGTTGCAGCAGTTGCAGTTGCACATTGGTCAGGAAGGACAGGACGCTGAAGGAGCTGTAGAGCTGTTGGGCTTACCCAGAGGTAGCGATAACAATTGCAAGACGCCAAACTCAACCGCAAAAGTCGCCAACATAACACATAAAATTTTCGGTTGGCTACGCAAATCACGCAACAAACGGCCAGTCGAGATCCTCAACAGCGATTTCGGCGAAGACGGCGACGAGGGCGTTGGCGAGGGCAAGGGTCAAGGCGCAGGCGAGGAGGGAGGAGGAGCAGCAGCTGCCAGTGCAGCTGGCGGTGCAGCCGATCAATTTTCAGTGGCAAGCGTTAAAAACAAAGCCGGCAAGCTGAATACCACACAGACAGCCACGGAGACCGCCATCGATTCAAACGAACCCAAATCTGAAAAGATGTCATCGGGCACGTTTGTGGATCGAATCGACCCGTTCGCCAAACGTTCGCTCAAGAAGAAGGGTAAAAAGAGTCAAGGTTCCTCGCGCTACAGAAATTCTCAGGATGTTGAGCTGCAGCAATTGCCGCCGTTAAAAGGTTTATATTCATTTGAAATCAATCTTAACTTACTTTACAATCTTATCATATTTGTTTTCTTTTAGCCGATTGCTCCAGCTTAGAACAAGAGGAGCTGTTTATACGGAAGCTGCGCCAGTGTTGCGTGTCCTTTGACTTTATGGATCCCGTTACGGACTTGAAGGGCAAGGAGATCAAACGGGCCGCGCTCAATGACCTATCCACCTATATAACACATGGGCGCGGTGTGCTTACGGAACCGGTTTACCCGGAAATAATTCGCATGGTAAATATTGAGACTACCACAATACACTTTGTATTATTATCAAAAGATTAACTATATAGTATTATAAACTACTCAACTATAAGTTATTATATGTACAATTTTTAATTTCCTTCACTAGATTTCTTGCAACCTATTTCGCACGTTGCCGCCCAGTGAGAATCCCGATTTCGATCCCGAGGAGGATGATCCGACTCTGGAGGCTTCCTGGCCACACCTGCAGCTGGTGTACGAGGTGTTCTTGCGGTTCCTGGAGTCTCAGGATTTCCAAGCGACCATCGGCAAGCGTGTGATCGATCAAAAGTTCGTTTTGCAGGTGAGTCTTAGATTCTGCACTTAAAGTTGTCAAGTTTACTAATAGTTTTTATCTGTTGGATAGCTGTTGGAACTTTTCGACTCGGAGGATCCCAGGGAGCGGGACTTTCTAAAGACGGTGTTGCATCGCATATACGGAAAATTTTTGGGACTTCGGGCTTTTATACGAAAACAAATCAACAACATATTCTTGCGATTCATTTACGAGACGGAGCACTTCAATGGAGTCGGTGAGCTTTTGGAAATCCTTGGCAGGTATGTTTATCATGTGCATAATAAGCTGATTATACAAATATTAATGGGGTTTGTCTTCGTTTATTCGATTAGTATCATCAACGGATTCGCCTTGCCCCTGAAGGCCGAACACAAGCAGTTTCTGGTTAAGGTCCTATTGCCACTGCACAAAGTCAAATGCCTGTCGCTCTACCACGCTCAACTGGCGTATTGCATTGTACAATTCCTAGAGAAGGATCCATTCCTTACCGAACCGGTGGTGCGTGGCCTGCTTAAGTTCTGGCCCAAGACGTGTTCCCAGAAGGAGGTCATGTTCCTGGGTGAGATCGAGGAGATTCTCGACGTGATCGATCCGCCGCAGTTTGTCAAGATCCAGGAGCCGCTGTTCCGTCAGATTGCAAAATGCGTGTCCAGTCCACATTTTCAGGTATGTCCCAGGGTTTATTTATGAACGATGAACGATGGATTACCGTATGCTTACTAAGTTCTAGAGAGAACCTATATTAAAATGTTTCCATCTCCTTCCTCCAGGTTGCTGAGCGAGCTCTTTATCTGTGGAACAATGAGTACGCCATGTCGCTCATCGAGGAGAACAATGCGGTCATCATGCCCATCATGTTCCCGGCCCTTTATCGCATCAGCAAGGAGCACTGGAATCAAACCATTGTGGCGCTCGTCTACAACGTGTTGAAGACGTTTATGGAAATGAACTCGAAGCTTTTCGATGAGCTGACCTCCAGCTACAAGGCGGAGCGGCAAAAGTGAGTGCTAGCACCAGAGTTCAAAACCAACATATAATAAAAATTGTATCATTTTATAGGGAAAAGAAACGGGAGCGGGACCGCGAGGAGCTGTGGAAGAAGCTGCACGAACTCGAATCCAATCGTTCTAGTGGGCGCACCGCCGGCGGCAGCGCCACGACATCGAACACAGCAGCTTCCGCGGCGTCAACGTCCCTGCAGCCACCCAGCACCGCTGGCCTGAACTCTCATCAGCAGCAGTCGAATAGCAGCAGTAGCGGCAGTTTGTCCAGCGGCGGTGCCGGCGGCGACATTAATCCTGCGACCACAAATGCGAAAATCAAACAGGATAAGGCGGACAACTAAGCAACGCAAGGCGCGCCCGAAACTAACAATAATACAAAAAAGAAAAACCAACATCAGTAAAAGCGTAAGCGTAACGCGTTATCCGATATCCGTAAACCGTAAACCGTAAACGGCAGAGACAGCAACCACACATCTAAAGGAGAAATAAATAGTTATACTAAACCACACATATGCTAAACCTTAAAACCAGAAAATATAAAACTAAAATGTATACTCGATTGACAAGACACCAACCAAGCTGACCCGCAGGACGCTTGGGCGGCGGTTAAAGGAGGTAGAACCGAGATCTGGAGCGGGAGCTGAATCAGATCCCAGGGCGTGTGTGTGTGTGCGCGGTAATTGAGAAGCTTGAGTGCGGTATAAAAGATAGAAATCTTTATAAATAATGTATCTTACATCTACGGCAAAACACACACACATACACGTGCGCGACACGTATAAATATATATTACAAAAAAGAAGAAACATAATTATTAATTACGTTTAAGCGAAAACAAGTTGAATAAAGCGAAATCATGTTAGTAAGTGAAATGCAGAAGAGTAAAAGAGCGATAACTAAAACGGATTGACGATTGTTGAAGCGCATTGAATATTATTAACTAAACATATTGCTAACTAGCATAGATCAGCCATCCTATCCCCCCACCCACGAACACTACGACAACAACAACACCCCAATCACCTAAATGTTCACTTGCAAAGTATTTGCGTTCATTTGAAATGTGTAAAATAGTTGAAACTGCGCTGCATCCTCAGATTTTGATTTTCTGTTTTTTTTAACTGATCCATAGAACGGCGTTTCTTAGTCCAGATTTCCCACTGAATTGTATATAAAATATCCGAGAACTGTGCTCCCCATCCTCACCAAGAAAGAAACTTTGTTACTTAGCTTTAAGTGTTGCACACTCCGTCAAGACTTCTCGAAAACAGAAATTCCAACAATTCCCGCTAAATGCCTGCGCAGTTACGATGCCGAATCTGCATTCAAGTGTAGGCAGAAAAAACAAAAGCAAAGCCAAGTTTTAGTACATTGTTGAAGTTGCTGCTAGACAGGGAGCCGGCAAAAATCTATAAATATTTAAGAATACAATTAAATACCATAACGTACGATAAACGCTGATCTATATAAATGTATGTAAAGTGTGCGGAAAATACACAAAAATATATCTCCAAGCTGAGGAAAGGCGCATGCGCGGTAATCGAGATGTAAGCGGCAAAGAAATGAATACAAATATGGAGCATTGTAAAAAGGTTAAGCTAGAGAAACCAACCAACCAACAACCAAGCGAACGATAGTTTATAGAACAAGGTTATGGAAAATTCAGCTTGGCATATAGTCTCTACTACCCCCATATGATAATTGGCATCTTGCGAAACATTTCCACAGTCCACTCCAGGCTCGATGCATCCATCTACACACTATAATATCCCTTGCATATATGTATATCTCTGCGGAAAGCGGTCCAGTGTAGCCTCCCACATGGTTTTGCAGATTCCTTTTCGACTCTTCTCGATTTAATTAATTTATTTTCAATCCTCACGGAAATGCGCACAATTGTCATTCGATTTGCTAAACAATTCTTTCGATTGTAAATAATGTAGCTAAGTTAAAAGGGGCAGAACTTTGGGGCCGCATTTCCCAGCATTCACACTCACACTTAGCCGCACTCTCATAGCAAGGAAATATATAAAATTTATATATGAAATAAATGTTTGTTCATTAAACTCTCACGCCCATTACAAAGTATAGAAGCATGCATTATAGGAGCAAGAAAAACTAGGAGCAGAGGCGGAGATAGGGATGCAAAAATAGGACGAGATGAAAATATCCACTAATGAATGTCTCTCATTAAGCGAAACCGCAAGAGTTCATATAATATTAAAGATAATTGTGTCTGTGAATCGTGAGTTATTATACACATATATTGCAAACAAAACTGGAAAATAAAAAAAAAAACTATAAAAAAAATCTAAAGGAAACGTAAAAGTTAGCGTTATTATTAAATATGTTTGTAAAACGTCAAAAATATGCAACAATACAGAAGCGAGGGAAAGGCGTATAAAGTGCATCAACTAAAGAGTCGTCGGCTAGAGCAGAGAGTATATTTCGAAAACAAAAATTGAACCTATGGCCTAAATACTAAGCAACGTGTGTAAGAAAGTTTTGCATCTTTATATTAGCGTGTAATTAAACAAACAAATAGCTAAACAAAGCCCAAGCCTAAACAGCAACTACAACTAGAGCTACTACAAAGAAATCACGAGTATCATCCCCCCCGCATTGAGAAGCAATAGCGATCAGATCCGATAACCCCGACCGTTAAGTCTTACTGCCTTCAAAGAGATCCCAAGAAGAACACCAAAAATAATGAGGAACAGGACTGTAGAATGTTGAAAGTCAGAGGCAGGAGTTCTAGACCCGTTTGTTATGCCAATCCCCCGTAACACCAAAACTCTATTCCTAACTAGCAGATCCATCACCCACGAATAGGACCCATCTCTAGTTAACGTTGATGTTCGCATAGGATGCCAATCAGTGACAAAAAAAGAACATATTCAAATAATGCAAGTGTAAAAAAAGAAAGAAGAAATCAAGTAAACAACAAGAATAAAATAAAGATGTTGAAAAAGAATGCCTAATAAACGATATATACATATGTAAGTCAAGTGGTTTAATGATTATTGTCTCTTCAGTTTTGATTGTTTTGTGATCAACACTTCTGTTGCACTCTGAGTTAACCTGTTTAGTCCGCTTTCAACTTATATGGTAACTTTAACTATAGTTTCTATTATTGTATTTATATGTATAAACAAATCGAGCATGTTATATCGTAACTGCAACAGCTGCTTAGAGCCAGCTGAGCAAGAAGTATAAGCAAAAGCAAAACTCGTTAAGTACTTTTAGAGACAAAAACCCTGTACTAAGAAGTGTACTAAAAATAAAGTCGCATTAACAACGTTGCATCAAAAAACAAAAACAAATGATAATGAGAATGCCGAAAAAACGGAAAATGCTAACAAAACCAACAACAATAAGAGCAAAAAATAGTTAAAGCGCTTAAACAATATAAATACTATGGATACTAACAATGAAATGAGAACGGAGCCGATGGAAAAGGATAAATATATATGTGAATTATGTATTTTCTTATGTTCTAGACTTGTAAAAAAAAACCTATCGTATATGACACATGCTATTATTATTATGTATAACTTTCAGTTCGTGTTCTATAGGACGGTGTGCGAGTATTTCGATTGTTTTCTTGGGTTAAAGGCACACTGCACCACACTCACCCACACACCCACACTCACTCACACACACTCAGAAACACACAACTAAACAAAATCTTATGCTGAGAGTAAATATAAAGAGTAAATTATAATTACACAAACATAAATGGGAATAAATATATATAGGTCATAAAAAAAAAGTATATATACAAGAGCATCGGAAAACAAAGGTTTAGTTGATTGCTTTCGAATCCAGGCAGAGACAGCAGATAAAATTGAAATTGCATGGCGCAGAGAAAAACAAATATTTAGCTGCAAGCAGAATTAACCAAAAATGATTAAAACCCAATGAAAAACACACAAAAACTGAATGAATGAGTACGAGCAAAAGGAGAGAAAAGAAGCAAAGAGATCAATCAACAATAAAAAATTAATAAATACAAAATAAAACAGAAAACTTGTTTGATTTGTCTTTAGAAGATGATACTGAAAACTTGGGACCTTTAAAGCAGCGATCGGCATGGAACAGTATCAGTGGCGGATCCACGGGAAATTTCCTTAATTTCCCCCCCCTTGGAACCACAGAACCTGAAAATTTTACTTGTTTGCTAGAAAAATATTCTCTGCAGTAAAAAATGAAAATACAACAGTGACACTCTTCTCACCAAATAATATTTTTTTTTTATAATTAGTACTGCATTTCTCTCGCAATAATAAGTTTGAACCCCAAATCGAAGAATAAGTTCAATTTCCCCCCCCAAGAATCGTCTCTGGATCCGCCACTGAACAGTATGATATTTTGTCTTTTATTTGTGTGAGTATCTATGTGTGTGCAACGAGTGCTGTTGTACGCTGAAAGTGTGCCGGCAGAGACTGGGCAGACCTATTTCCCTAAGCCCAATAGTCGTTGTAAGACACTTCTGGGCCCTAATAATTGCATTTGGAAATTGGAAAATTTGAGAAAATGCGAACTTATTCGAGCATGAGAATGGTAAAACTTTTTGAAAGAAGAGATCCGGTATTTTGAATAATAAACCATCAGGTTTTTTGCATGTTTTAGCAATCAGCTTCTGAAAGGTGGAAAAGCTAGTAAATCTCATAGCGTAGAGCTTTGCCGTCGGGCCACAAAAGCTGTTGCGCTGCAGTTGGTTTGCCTGCGTTGGCAGGTGCAGTTGGGAAATCGCGAGAAAAATCAATTTTTGAAAATTCCAACCACTTGCTGCATATTCCATCCATGAAGTGGGAGAACTATTGCGATTTTGTGGCCGGATGTTTTGGCGGTGAGTGGAAAAGCTCCAGCTGGGAATCGTCATCGAGCATCGCATGCCATATTGGGCAGACTCTGGGAATGACGCAATGCAGCCACTTGTTGAGAGGAACAGCAGCCGAAGCAGCAGCAAAACGGGCGCCATGGTCAAGTTCACGTGCAACGCCCCTGATCCATCGAATTCTTGGCAAGCGGCTTTCGGCGGCCGTTCAACATGTGTTCAACTTTGTGGCTACAATTTTTAATTAGTTTATGCTATATTCATTATTTCATAAAGGTGCCTGCGGCGTGCTGGTGGCCCACCCACTCGACACAATCAAAGTATGGCAACAGGCCTCAAATTCATCCGTCGTGACAGCCATTCAACAGATCTACAGCCGCAACAATGGGGTAAGTTTGAGATAAGGGTTACGTCAAGTTGGGGTTTTAGAAAACATCAGTTTTTTTATACCCGTTACTCGTAGAGTAAAAGGGTATACTAGATTCGTCGGAAAGTATGTAACAGGCAGAAGGAAGCGTTTCCGACCCCATAAAGTATATATATTCTTGATCAGGATCACTAGCCGAGTCGATCTAGCCATGTCCGTCTGTCCGTCTGTCCGTCTGTCCGTCTGTCCGTCTGTCCGGATGAACGCTGAGATCTTGGAACCTATGAGAGCTACGCTATTGAGATTTGGCGTGCAGATTCCTGAGCTTCTTACGCAGCGCAAGTTTGTTTCAGTAGAGTGCCACGCCCACTTTTACGCCCACAAACCGCCCAAAACTGTGGCTCCTACAGTTTTGATGCTAGAATAAAAATTTTAACTGAAATGTATTGTTCTCATCAATACCTATCAATTGACCCAAAAAAAAGTTTGCCACGCCCACTTTTACGCCCACAAGCCGCCCCCAAACTTCAAAAAATCGTAAATATGAACGTGGATATCTCGGAAACTATAAAAGATAGAGAATCGGGATCTCAGACTTAGATTCCGTAGCTTTGTACGCAGCGCAATTTTGTCACGCGAATATGCCACGCCCACTATAACGCCTACAAACCGCCCAAGCCTGTGGCGCCCACAATTTTCATGCTAGATAAAAATTTTTAACTGAAATGAATTGGTTTCGTCAATACCTATCGATTGATACAAAAAAAATTTGCCACGCCTACCCTAACGCCCACAACGCTTAAATCTGTCTTCCGCCGGTAGGTGGCGCATTTAAATCTCGCTTTGCTGCTTGCATATCTCCATTTCCCTTTGGTCCCTTAAGCTGAGTAACGGGTATCTGATAGTCGAGGTACTCGACTATAGCGTTCTCCCTTGTTTTAAGCTATATTTGCAGTTTCAATTAACTTTCTACCGAGGTGCAGAAATTAAAACCTATCTTTTTCAGTATTCAATGTACGGGCTGGTTAATGAATTGGCTGTTTAAAAATCCAGTTTTTAACTTTTTAATAGTTGATAATATTTTTTTTTACGGCTTTACTTTCTTTTTACTTTTTGTACATTTTGTTTAATACGGTTTTTTCTTATCCTGTTTTACTGTCTTTTCAACTACTTTTCAAGTACCAAGTACCAAGTACCACAAATTATTATTTAAAAAGGTTAGTCAGGAAAAAGATAAATAAAGCTGAAGGATTATCTGTATAAAGAATATATATCCTCGCTGTATTTTATTTTCGCACATATTCCCAGATATTTAAAATTAAGATTATTTAAAAAACAGCAAATAGGTATAAACTTCTTCAACCAGACTTGCATTGGTTGGTTACGATTTGGAGTAGACTTTGATAGAACACCAGTATTTGGGGTTATAGACCCTGCCTTGACGTAATCCCTTAAGGTGGGTGGCGGGGAGGTAATGGGTGTAACCGGTCAACATCGCTTTAAAGGTCAACGGCTTCTACAGGGGCATGTTCTTTCCGTTCATCTCGACGGGAGCGATCAACTCGCTGCTCTTCGGCATCTATGGAAACCATCTGCGGCAACTGAGGAAGGTGTGCCACAGTGACTACCAGCGGGAGCAGCTGGAGTACCACAACATGTTCCTGGCGGGATCGGTGGCCGGGTTCGTCCAGTCCTTCATCGCATGTCCCATGGAACTGATCAAAGTTCGCCTGCAGACAGCGACTTGTAGGTTTGACACCATTTTACTGTCCTGAAACTGAAAGCTAACTTCCCAAAGATCACAGATTATAATGATTACCTCTATGGCCAGCGGCGGACTGCCTTTGGGACTTTCAAAAGGATACTCAAGACTGATGGGATCTCGGGTCTTTATAGAGGCCTGTTGCCCATGATGTGCCGGTAAGTTTAAGCAATAGAGTTCGCAGCAATAGAGCACTGCAGCTAATGACTCATCTAAAAAAATGTAAATTTCATATATGACTAATGAATCTCCCTAAAGGGGACTCCCTGTTACCAATTTTTCGAAAATAAGAACTGGGACATTGGCAATAGAAATTCTCAGGGGGGAATATACATAAGTGTGAATTAAATTAAAACAAACATTTTTATCCGGCAAACAAGCTTGAATACGTCGATACTAACGTTCGTATCACCGGCCACAGAATGATGAAATTTAATTAGATCAGTATCTGAATAACAAAGTATATAAGGAAAACAAGTTATCTGCAGAGTAGCAAAGCGAACAACGGCAATCTATAAATATTCAAAATTAACTTTGAAATTTGAACACCCCAATGATTCTGCTAAACGCCTACACTCAAAAAAAAAATCACCATAAATATTAGAAATTCGCCCGTGATTTTAAAACGCCATTGAATTAAGAAATATTTTCTTGAATTAAGAAATATTTTCTTGATTATGGAAAAAGTTTCTAAAATTTACGGAATTTCGCCATATTTTTCTTTTTTTTGTAAAGAAGAAGAGGAAGAATAAAAATTTTTCTTTAACTAATGGCGAATTTTTCTTGATTTTTTTCTTGAAATAATGGTAAATTCTTACTTAAATTTAGTAAAGAAATACCCATATTTTAAGGAAAAAGTGACTTTTTTTTATACATTTTGATGGTGGTCTAGCTGGTAAAGACGTCCGGTCAATAAATAATCGTACAAAAGTACCTGGTTCGAGCCCACGCCACGGCAAGTGTACCCTTTGTTTATTTATTTTTCTTTTTTTTTAAATTTATTTAATTTTTATTCTTATTAGTTTCACTTTTCTATTTACCAAATTGTTTAAACGGTTGTTAAAAGAGTTTAGATTAGAATAAACGTTATTGGTATGCGTAAAGCTGGACCAAAAGCACCATAGCCCTCTTTAGTCATTGTATGACAAGAAGCACGCGTGGCCGAATGGTTAAGACGTCTGGCTATGGTGTGAGCAGTTGCGGGTTCGAGTTCATGCCGGGGTTGTCTGAGGCAAGGATTTTTCCATTTGTTATTTATATGTTTATAAAAAGTATTTATATAAAATAAATCTTACATAAATACAGGTAAATATAAAAATTTATATACTATATTACCATGTAATAATTGCCTTTAAAATTAGAAACGGTTTTATCCATTTAAAATCCAAAATTGGTATACAAAACCAACCAAATTCCTCAAATGTAGAAAAAGGTAATCTTACAAAATAAATATTTTTTTTCTTATTTTAAGAAAATTTTCCTTAATTTTAAGGTTATTTACCATACATTTAAGAAAAATTTGTCATTATTTCCAGAAATGGCAAACCATAAATTCAAGAAAATTATTTACTTAAAATAAAGGCGAGTCGCCGTTGGCTCAAAATCATAGGCGATTTTCTTGATTTAAGGGCGAATTTCTTGATTTAAGGGCGATTTTTTTTTTTGGGTGTATTAAATCTAAATAGTGTTTGGCGCCACATTTAGTATTGGAGAGCTTTTTTTGTTTAATTTAATTATTATTATCAAATATTCAATTTAAATAAGCTTTTTTTTTTAACTAATAATGTTTTTTTTATTAATTCGTATGTTTTCTTTCCAGCGACGTCCTGCCTTATGGCATCTATATGCTGGCCTATCGCCAAGGAATTGATTACATGGATAGGCGGGATTTTGTGCGCCGACGACGCAGTCAGGCGGACGGGTCAAGTGTGAACATCCTGGTGACCACGCTAGCTGGAGCCTGGGCCGGCGTCATATCGTGGGTGTGTGTCATTCCGTTCGACGTGGTGAAGACCCTGATGCAGGCGGACGAGAACCACAGGTATCGGGGAATCTTCCACTGCGTGCGGGTCCAGTACAGGGCCTACGGCTGGAGGAGCATCTTCCGGGGCAGCTGGATGCTGGTGGCACGAGCGGTTCCCTTCAATGCAGCCACCTTCCTGGGGTACGAGTACGCCCTGGAGTGGTGCCAGCGGTGGAATGGTACTTACGTGTGACCCAGCCGGTCTGGTGGTGATTAAGAGCTTTAACTAAGACGAGTGTGATTGAAACTTAATAAACTATTTACGCTTTTTCTATACTGTACACGCACGTTTTGATATAATACTCAGGATTCTTGAGATGGTCCTGTCATCTTTTCGAAGGGGTTTATTTTAAGACCATTGCATATGGGCCTTTCCACGGGTCGCGAACGTACGTTCGTACGCACCAAGTGCAAATAAAAAAAAGGAAAAAAAACTTTTTCCGAAACTTTTATTTGCATTTCAATAGCATTTTGTTAGTTTTTTGCTTAGTGTAAATGGTGGGGCTTTGGTTCCACTGCATTATGAAAATATGGACATTTATTTGAAAAACCAAGCATTTCCAAAACCATTATTGGGAAATCCCAACAACCTTAGAAGTTTACTGTCTTATTTTAAAACGCTTGTAATAAGACTTCCAAAAGGAAGAAGGCCTTCTGCTAGTCGATTGGTTACTGTTTTTCCCCGGCCGCTATCAACCTATATCAAATCAATAACTCCGTTAAAAAAAGCTCATCCCCCTAAATCGATTCACACAACACAGACAACTGCTTCGAACCATACAAATCTGAACCGTCTAGCACAGCAGAGACAGTATTCATCTCACCTCTAAACTCGACGGTTGTCGACGGAATATAACTTGACTCTCGATCTCTCGGCAAAAATATCACGACACTGATCTAATATTCCAAGTGTCATAGCACGCACATCTTTAAAACCAAAAACATATTTGTAGACTTGAAACTTTAGAAGTGAGTGATACAAAAGTGATAGAAAAAACTGAAAGAAATATAGATTTTACCGTATTCGGTGGTTAAAAATATAAGTCTATCCATGTCAATCTCTCTATCTATATAAGCGATCTAATCTTTTCTTATCTGTGTATTCTCCTCCTCAAAATTTTGATATAATGGTCACTGCATGGACAATTGTCACATCTCGCACTTAGCTGCCACGATTTCCTTTGTTTTCTCGTCGCTCTTTATTTATTTATTTTTTTTATTTATTTATTTGTTTATATCCTAGCGCTACAAGTGCACACTTATAATTATCGCGCTAGTCACATTGAGTTGATATTTTATATTATTATTATTTTTAAATCATTTAAACAATTTCTCTCGCTTTCTTAATTAATATTAATGACTAACATCAAATTTTCTTAGTTACTATTATTATTGTTTTTAATATATTTTTTATTTTTTTATTTTTTTATTATTTTATTTTTTTAAATTAATATTAATGACTAACATCAAATTTTCTTAGTTTCTATTATTATTGTTTTTAATATATTTTTTTTATTTTTTTATTTTATTTCATTTCATTTAATTTTTATACTTATGTGTACTGGTATTTTAAAAGATCTTTAACTTTATTGTAAAATTGAGTTGCGCTCCTAATTGTTTTGTATTGGTGCGGTAGATTGTTCCATAACCGGATACCATTTATTAAAAATTGCCTTCTGGAACACAGTGTTTGTATTCGAGGGCATATGTAATTTTTGGTTCTTACAGATGTGGCTGGGGTAAGTTTAGATAAAAAGATTAGATTAGATTAGATAAAAAAACTTAAATTTTTTGATGCAAAAAGTTTCTTCAAACAAAAATAATAGTAACTGCAAAAAGAATTTTTCAAAAATCATTTTGCTTATATTTTTTATGATTTTTTAAAGGTGACAATGTCGGAAAAAATTTGTATGAAAAAGAGAAAAATATGGCTAAGATGCATGTTTCTAAGCATTTTCAATTAATCATAAAAAATATAAGCAAAATGATTTTTGAAAAATTCTTTTTGCAGTTACTATTATTTTTGTTTGAAGAAACTTTTTGCATCAAAAAATTTAATTTAGGGTTCATCAGTGCACAAAAACTAGCACTCATTGGGCGCTTTTTTGAGCACCCCTTTGAGCGCTCGATTAGGCAGTAAATCCCGTAGGACTTCGAAAAATTTTCATTTGAATTTTCACTTGTGAAAATGCGGACATCCCATACAATTTTCTGTATGGAGCGTCACTTGTTCTTCACTTGTGCAAGAGGACATGTCCCACGTGATTCCCAAGGTGATTCACAAGTGAAACTTTTTTTTTGGAACTGAAGGGTATAAATTCGCAACCGTCTAGCACAGCAGGGTCAGTATTTAATTCGCTCTTTAACTTGACGGTTGTGATTCCTTGCCGCGGAATATAACTTGAATCTCGATCTCTCGGCAAAAATAATAATATAATATAATCTAATATTCCAAGTGTCACAGTACGCACATCTTTAAAACCAAAAACATATTTGTAGACTTGAATCTTTAGAAGTGAGTGATACAAAGTGAAAGAAAAAACTGAAAGTAATATAGATTTTGTCGTATTCGGTGGTTGAAAATATAAGTCTATCCATATCAATCTATCTATCTATATAAGTGATCAAATCTTTTCTCACCTGTGTATTCTCCTCCTCAACATTTTGATATAATGGTCACTGCATGGACAATTGTCACATCTCGCACTTAGCTGACACGAATATTAATCAGCCCAACTCATCATAAATCAATCATCATAAGTCAACCGATGCTCAAAATTTTTGAGTTCCTGGTGTGTTTGTTTAATTGTTGCCGACCAGTTTTTTCATATTTTGCAAAAAATAATCAATTTATTCTGAATGATTAAAAACAGTCCGGCTTTTAATTGCAGTTTGATCTCAAGCTCTGAATGCTGAAAATGAATCTTGGACTTAAAGTGTGCACTCTGCTTGCTTTTCTTCTGATACTTTCCACCGTTTCTGGTAAAATTCGAAGAAATTTATATTACTTAAGTTCCGTCTTATATATAGTAAAAAATTTTAAAAATCTTCATCAGGGTTCGAAAGTTGTCAAGTCGATGAAAAGTGCGTAAGACTGTACCTGTGCCCCCACATGTACCACTTCGCCTATAACGAACGAATGGCCCACATACAGTGCAGAACCGATAGGACGGCCAATGCGGAAGACCAGAGAATCTACGTTTGCTGCCCGGAGCCAGGTAATATCCTGCCAGATCATAAAACCTGTGGACGGAGGCCTGGCACTCATCGAATTTTCGGGGGAGTAAAGGCTCAACCCAACGAGTTTCCATGGATGGCCTTGCTTCTGGACCGTAAAGGCAAAGCCGCATGTGGTGGCTCCCTGATCAACAATCGCTATGTTGTGACTGCCGCACATTGCGTGACCAGGGTGAAGATAGATTCCGTTCGGCTGGGGGAGCACGACACATCCTCCGACCCCGACATCATCAGGCCTAAAAATGAGAGACCAAGGTGGGCTGCTCCGCACTTGGAAATAGAAGTGGAGAACATTGTCGTACATAGGGGTTTCCAGCACACGCCTCTGCGAAACGACATTGCCCTAATACGACTTAAATTGCCAGTACGGTAAGTTGCGATTTCCTCAGTATAGGTATTATAATTTTACCAATCCACGATTTTTCCCATCAGCTACACCGAAGAAATTAGACCTATTTGTGTTCTGGGCATTCACATCTCCTTGATAAACGCGACACATCACCCCAAATTCGAAATAGCCGGCTGGGGCATTACTGAAAGTAACAATAACAGTAATGTCTTGTTGAAGGCCACCATCAAGCAGGTGGAGAATGAGTGTTTTAAAGAGCATAGATACCTGAATGAGACCCAAATATGTGCGGGTGGTCAGGAGGGCAAGGACACCTGTTTTGGAGACTCCGGCGGTCCACTGATGGGCACTATGATACATTATATACGTTATAGACAAGAGCTCGTGTATCTAGCTGGAATAGTATCTCACGGAGGTGAAAATTGCGGAAGTGCTGGTGTCTATACGAAAATGGAATCCTTTATCTATTGGGTTCTATACTTTTTAAGAGCTTGAACATCTTTTCACTTAGCCGATCGTACTTATATAGAATTTTGTTTATATCTCGCTCTTATTTAAAAAAACATAAATTTATTAAGCTGTATTGTTCAAAAGTCACAACATTGTTAATAATAAAGGTACAGAGAGAAAGCTAAACTTTGACTGATGTTTATATTCAAATTGTTTCTACATGCACAAAAAAACTATATGGTAAACTTGACCAATATATTAGTTAAATGGACAACAACATTAAATAGTAACAAAAGCATCAATAAAATAAAAGTAAATATATTTAATAGTTCTTAACCTTTTATTACAGTTACATCATTCTATATTGGTCAATATTACCCATAATTTTGAGCGCAAACGTCCTACCGAAGTTCACTTTTTCTTGAGGAAATGACTAATCAACCAAGAACACTGGGCCATCGAAGCTACTTGATATGCTGATCAGATAGAAATTAGATTTCCGACTTTGGAAACATTGCTTTTAATTTTACGGTAACCAAGTGATAATATGATATCATTTTTGCCGTTTATAAATATTATTACGCCAACACTGTTTTGGAACTGGCTGCACCTTCGCTATTGGCAAGGTTATATCAAATTTTGGCACAGTTATGTGCGTGATGGAATTTTACATTGTAGCGAGTTGAGGGTGGGGAGTGATCCTGATCGATAATATATGTTCTTTAGCGTTGGATACTGTTCTTTATACCTGTTACCTACTCTCCGTCGAATACAACAAACCCTCTTAATCTATGAGTAAAGACTCAGAGAAAAGTACTTAAAAACGATTTCATGGTTACCATTTAAGTACATGCGTGCTGAAAAAGTTCTCATATAGCATATATTTAAAACCCAATTTAAATTTACAATATAAGTATATTAATTTAAGAATAATTCGTCCTTAGATCATGCGTCTTATTTGAAATTAGAAATCTGGCAAATACTTATAGTTTACAATTTCTTACGGAACCTTTATCTTCAAATTTAATTTAAAGAAAGGTATGACATTGCTTAAAACTAATCTATTAACAACTAATCAAAAAACCTCTTGGTTTTATTTGTTAGTACTAGTATTTTCAGGACCGGGGAGGAAATGAGGAGGTTTTCTCCCCGCAATTTACATAATTTCCATAGAAAATCTTTAAATTAAAGGTAAAAAAAAGTTTGCCCACCAAATCGAAAAGATTTCACCCCAACATAAAAGTTCCCCAACTTTGTATCTACATAATCATCTAAGTGTTGGAATTTTGGGTCACTCACTATAACACTGTATAGGTGTACCACAACATGTTCCTGGCGGGATCGGTGGCCGGGTTCGTCCAGTCCTTCATCGCATGTCCCATGGAACTGATCAAAGTTCGCCTGCAGACAGCGACTTGTAGGTTTGACACGATTTTACTGTCCTGAAACTAAAAGCTAACCTCCCAGAGACCACAGATTAGTGACTCACTGCAGCTAATGACTCATCTAAAAATGGAGCTTTCATATGTGTCTAATGAATCTCTTTTAAGGGGACTCCCTGTTACCAATTTTATGAAAATAAAAACTGGTAGATTTGCAATAGAAATTCTCAGGGGAAATAAGCATAAGTATTTAACGGTTGAATTAAATTAAACCAACCATATTTATCAGGCAAACAAGCTTGAATACGTCGATACTACAACTCGTTTCACCGGCCACAGAATTATGGAATTTACGTTCCTTAATCAATGGATTCCAGAGCTTATTAGTGAGATATCTTAGAAAGCAAGATATTGATACGTAACACAAAGGGAAACTGCCCCTTTTCTCTGATTTTTGAATATTCAGGTTAACTACTCATCTTTATTGTCAAATGGTACTTAGATCAGTATCTGAATAACAAAGTGTATCAGAAAAATAAGTTCTCTGCAGAGCACACTGGCCAGCCAATTCGACTTTTTTAAAGAAATTTTTTAATTTTTGCCAAAGAATTCGGGCAGGTAGCTTCCTTTTACCGTATTTTTAAAGTGGAAAACTCATCAAATATTGATGGAAATAAAAAAAAATTAGAAGTCAAAGATGCTGACGTTGCTGCTCGACTTCTTCACAAACTTTTAGAAGTCATTATTTTCAACAAGTAAAAAATAAAAAGTAGCTCGTATGTCTTACTTGTTTCCTAAAAGAGATTTATTAGTTGATTTTTACGTCTTTTTTTAGCAAATGAGTACTTTGCTTTTCGAGTGGTTTTTTTTTCCACCCTCAAGACTGACCGGACCGGATTTTGACCTAGAAACATCACCACCCTCAATACTATGATCTAAAAATAAAACAAGGAAGAACGCTATAGTCGAGTACCTTGACTATCAGATACCCGTTACTCAGCTAAAGGGACCAAAGGAAAATGGAGATATGCAAGCAGCAAATGCGCCACCTACCGGCGGTAGACAGATTTAAGCGTTGTGGGCATTAGAGTGGGCGTGGCAAAGTTTTTTTTAAATCAATCGATAGGTATTGACGAGACCAATACATTTAAGTTAAAATTTTTTAACTAGCACGAAAATTGTGGGCGCCACAGGCTTGGGCGGTTTGTGGGCGTTAGAGTGGGCGTGGCATATTCGCGTAATAAACTTGCGCTGCGCTCAAGCCTACGGAATCTAAATCTGAAATCTCGTTTCTCTATCTTTGATATTTTACGAGATATCCGCGTTCATATTTACGATTTTTTGAAGTTTGTGGGCGGTTTGTGGGCGTTAAAGTGGGCGTGGCAAACTTTTTTTTTAGGTCAGTCGGTAGGTATTGATGAGAACAATACATTTCAGTTAAAATTTTTGTTCTAGCATCAAAACTGTAGGAGCCACAGTTTTGGGCGGTTTGTGGGCGTTAGAGTGGGCGTGGCACTCTTTTGAAACAAACTTGCGCTGCGCAGGAATCTCAGGAATCTGCATGCCTAATCCCAGCATTGTAGCTCTTATAGTTTCCAAGATCTCAGCGTTCATACGGACAGACAGACGGACAGACAGACATGGCTAGATCGACTCGGCTAGTGATCCTGATCAAGAATATATATACTTTATGGGGTCGGAAACGCCTCCTTCTGCCTGTTACATACTTTCCGACGAATCTAGTATACCCTTTTACTCTACGAATAACGGGTATAAAAATGCCTTTAAAAGTAGCTAAAAGTGAAAAAAGTACATTTTTTCAGTTTTCAGGGAAATTTCTTCAACAAAACATATCAAATATGCTTTGGTTCCGCTGTATTATTAAAATATGAACATTTTTTTATGAAAATACACAAAAAAATACGATGATTATGAAAATTTTAGTTTTCGATCCTGGTTTGCCATTTTGCGGACAAGCACATATGGCACATATTTCAATTTCGGTCAGGTAATAATGAAGCAAGTAAGAATCTGTAATGGATAACGAGTATATGGGTGTCAAACCTATATTTGAAAAACCAATCATTTCCAAAACCATTATTGGGAAATCCCAACAACCTTAGAAGTTTACTGTCTTATTACAAAACGCTTGTAATAAAACATCCAAAAGGAAGAAGGCCTTCTGCTAGTCGTTTATTTTCGTATTTTCCGGTTGTGCATTCGGTTGAAATCATCCAAAGCAGCAGAGAAGTAGAGAAAGTTCTTCTCATTATTTTCTCAATTTCTTCGCCATCTGCTCTCTCTCTGCTCTCTAAGAATGTGCAGTTAAGTTCGGTTCTCATACCTCTTTGTATTTATTTTCGCCTTCATTTGCAATGATCCGAGTGTTTGACTAAGTCAAAATAAACTTTAAAAATACGGTAAAAGAAAACATCTTTCCCGAATTCGTTGAAACTTTGGCATAAATTAGCTTAATGTATTATAAAAAGGACTCCATCCTCGGTCTGGTCATTATCTCAGTGTGCAATGGTTAGAAATGCTGTTAAATAAATAAAATACCTCTTTGTATTTATTTTCGCCTTCATTTGCAATGATCCGAGTGTTTGACTAGGTCAAAATCAACTTTAAAAATACTGTAAAAGAAAACATCTTGCCCGAATTCGTTGAAACTTTGGCATAAATTAGCTTAATGTATTATAAAAAGGACTCTATACTCGGACTGGTCATTTTCTTAAAAAAACAACGTATTTTTGGACAAAAATCGGATCGGCTGGCCCAGTGTGCAATGGTTAAAAATGCTGTTAAATATGAGCCAACAAATGAAACGCGTAGTCGACTCAAATTATTGGGCAAAAGATCAGTGGATCGCTTAACAAGACAGGCAAGAATAGAGCCTTTCGCGTGTGCTGCATCTCTGAAAAAATCATGTGACTTAAATGTTAGTTTGGAAACGGTAAGAAGACGGCTTAGAGATAATAACCTCATTTCAAGAAGTCCAAGAAAAGTGCCCTTACTCACAAAAAAAACATACCGCCTTTGGAAAAGTGGTGGAATATTTTGTGGTGGAATGAGTCAACAAGACCACACCCAACAAATCGAGCAGTAGCCAAGTTGGGAACAGTACCAGGTGCTCAGTAGCACTCACTGCAGATGAGAATTGCTGATCAGCATATTATATGTCTCACTTACTCACCGTCTCACCGACTCAACGGCACACTGTGCAGTCAGCACATTTTGGAGGCCGAGGCTCTCGGCAGTTTGTTAGACGACCACCCTTATGTGCTTTTTGTATATTTGTATATTTGGCAGTTTCCCAGCAGGGTTTTTTTTTGCCACTTCTAGGAATAAAATAGAGACAAGGAAGAAAGCTATAGTCGAGTACCTCGACTATCAGATACCCGTTACTCGGCTAAAGGGACCAAAGGAAATGGAGATATGCAAGCAGCAAAGCGAGATTGAAATGCGCCACCTGCCGGCGGTAGACAGATTTAAGCGTTATAGGCGTTAGAGTGGGCGTGGAAAATTTTTTTTTGGATCAATCAATACATTTCAGTTAAAATTTTGTATATCGCATGCAAATTGTGGGCGCCACAGGCTTGGGCGGCTTGTGGGCGTTAGAGTGGGCGTGGCATATTCGCGTAACAAACTTGCGTTGCGCTCAAGCCTACGGAATCTAAATCTGAAATCACATTTCTCTATCTTTGATATTTTCCGAGATATCCGCGTTCATACTTACGATTTTTTGAAGTTTGTGGGCGTTACAGTGGGCGTGGCAAACTTTTTTTTTGTCAATCGATAGGTATTGATGCGAACACATTTCAGTTAAAATTTCTATTCTAGCATCAAAACTGTAGGAGCCACAGTTTTGGGCGGTTTGTGGGCGTTAGAGTGGGCGTGGCACTCTACTGAAACAAACTTGCGCTGCGCAGGAATCTCAGGAATCTGCATGCCTAATCCCAGTATTGTAGCACCTATAGTTTCCGAGATCTCAGCGTTCATACGGACAGACGGACAGACGGACATGGCTAGATCGACTCGGCTAGTGATCCTGATCAGGAATATATATACTTTATGGGGTCGGAAACGCTTCCTTCTGCCTGTTACATACTTTCCGACGAATCTAGTATACCCTTTTACTCTACGAATAACGGGTATAAAAATGCCTTTAAAAGTAGCTAAAAGAGAAAAAAGTACATTTTTTCAGTTTTCAGGGAAATTTCTTCAACAAAACATCAAATATGCTTTGGTTCCCCCAAAGACCATAGAATAACAAGATGCGTAACTAGGAGTAAGAAAATGTACACAGGCGGGCTAATTTTTGCCAAGCAACCCTTACATGTACATATATGCCGTAGGGTTGTTGGATTTTGAAAAAATATCGTATCGATGATATTTGCTGTTTGAAAAATATCACACGATGATATTAAAAAATATCATAAAAAAATATCGATATATCGATTCTTTTGATATTTTAAATGTTCAGCAAAATTTGAAAAATGGTGTCATGTTGCTGTACATTTGGGTCTTTTATAAAAAATAATAAGAAAATAATAGCTAATCCCTCAAACTCAAGCTCCCACAACATCATTAAGTTCCTAAAAAGTTCGATGTGGATTTTCGATTTTGCTAGTGTGCGTTGTCCGTGTAAAGCTCTTTGGTTGTGTTGGTGAATCATTTCGTATGGTCTGCTGCAATAAGGGCTCAATCTCGAAATACTTCGTCAAAAATAAATAAATATATTTATTTATTTTTAGGAATAAGCTATATTTAGTATATATATATATATATATATATAGTATATATAGTATATTTAGCTTATTGCTATTTTTACATTTGTCTGGGGAGTCTAGCCACTAACAATGTTTGTACAGCAAAACTCTAATCAATGTATCTAACATTAACATTTTATGTGAATAGCACTCATGACTTTCATTGATTAAAAAAAAAAAAAGATTGCATAAAAAAAAAATTGTTCCCAGTCGGGGTTGAACTCCGACCTGAAATTGCCGCGGTTGAGCGACTAGACCCATGGCCTACAGTCCATTGACACCTCTCGTTAGTCAAATGTTAGAAAACGCTTGTAATAAAACATCCAAAAGGAAGAAGGCCTTCTGCTAGTCGTTTGTTTTCTTATTTTCGGGTTGAGCATTCGGTTGAATCATCCAAAGCAGCAGAGAATTAGAGAAAGTTTGTTTTATTATTTTCCCAATTTCTTCGCCATCTGCTCTGTCTCTCTGCTCTCTAAGAATGTGCAGTTAAGTTCGGTTCTCATACCTCTTTGTATTTATTTTCGCCTTCATTTGCAATGATCCGAGTGTTTGACTAAGTCAAAATCAACTTTAAAAATACTGTAAAAGAAAACATCTTGCCCAAATTCGTTGAAACTTTGGCATAAATTAGCTTAATGTATTATAAAAAGGACTCTATACTCGGACTGGTCATTTTCTTAAAAAAACAACGTATTTTTGGACAAAAATCGGATCGGCTGGCCCAGTGTGCAATGGTTAGAAATGCTGTTAAATATGAGTCAACAAATGAAACGCGTGGTCGACTCAATTTTTTGGGCAAAAGATCAGTGGATCGCTTAACAAGACAGGCAAGAATAGAGCCTTTCGCCTGTGCTGCATCTCTGAAAAAATCATGTGACTTAAATGTTAGTTTGGAAACGGTAAGAAGACGGCTTAGAGATAATAACCTCATTTCAAGAAGTCCAAGAAAAGTGCCCTTACTCACAAAAAAACATACCGCCTTTGGAAAAGTGGAGGAATATTTTGTGGTGGAATGAGTCAACAAGACCACACCCAACAAATCGAGCAGTAGCCAAGTTGGGAACAGTACCAGGTGCTCAGTAGCACTCACTGCAGATGAGAATTGCTGATCAGCATATTATATGTCTCACTAACTCACCGTCTCACCGACTCAACGGCACACTCACCCGCCAACGCAGTCAGCACATTTTGCAGTGTCAACCGAGCCAACTACGCAAACTGCTACCATAATCACAATTCCCTGACCTACTTTAGAATATAGCTTACTTCACTAATCATTACACTAGACTTCCGTGTTCCAAGTAGTATATAAGCATGTATTAAATGAAGAATAAATCAGTTATCAACGCACCTCATAACTCCGCGGTTCTACTTTTTACCTCTGGGAATAGGGCTCGTTAGCTCAACCTCAGCGCAGCTCAGCATCGCCTGTGGTCCGGCATCGCAACACTCATAAAATTATTTTTCTAAATACTAGAAAAATCGCCCTAAACATGAAATCGCCCTTACATTAAGAAAAATCGCCGTAAATATAGGAAAAATGGCCATAGAAAATATGTTTTAGGGTTAATTTTTCTAAAATTTCTATTATTTAGGGCGAATTTTTCCGAGCATAAGCTTTTAATATTTTCTCATATTTATGGCAAATTGCCATTTTTCGTCGAACAAAAAATCATCCAAAATCGCCCTTGAAACTAGAAAATCGCCCTTGAAATTTGAAATTCGGTAGCCTAGCGATCTAATGAGTTAAACTTTCAAACTCATCTAAATGGCGTGAGTTCGAGCCCACAAAGAGTCAACATTTATTTTTCTTTTTTGTGCAAGTTTTTATAATGGAATTCTTAAACAATTTTGTGTGCAGAGGCAAAACAAATTTTAGAACACGTCAAAATAACAAAAAAAGAAATGTATATTACATTAAAATAATATTTATACCCTTGCAGAGGGTATATTGATTTCAGTCAGAAGTTTGCAACGCAGTGAAGGAGACGTTTCCGACCCCATAAAGTATATATATTCTTGATCAGCATGACTAGACGAGTCGATCTAGCCATGTCCGTCTGTCCGTCTGTCCGTCTGTCCGTCTGTCCGTCTGTCCGTCTGTCCGTCTGTCCGTCTGTCCGTCTGTCCGTCTGTCCGTCCGTTTCTACGCAAACTAGTCTCTCAGTTTTAAAGCTATCGGGCTGAAACTTTCCCAAAAGTCTTATATCTTTTGCAGGTAGTATATAAGTCGGAACCAGCCGGATCGGACAACTATATCTTATAGCTCCCATAGGAATAATCGGACAAAAAAATGAAAAAAAATTATATCTTTGGTGTTTTTTAGCATATAAACTCCTAAGCTTGGAAATAACAATTTTTAAATAATTTTGAATTTTGAATTAAATTTTATCGAAATCGGACGACTATATCATATAGCTGCCATAGGAACGATCGGAAAATTTGTGGAAAAATAATATGAAAAAAATTTTAGCTTCGGTGTTTTTCAACATATAACCTCCAACGCTTGGAAATAACATTTTTTAATTAGTTCTGAATTTCGAATTAAATTTTATCAAAATCGGACGACTATGTCATATAGCTGCCATAGGAACGATCGCAAAATTGGTAGGAAAATAATATGAAACAAATTATAGCTTCGGTGTTTTTTGACATATTATCTTATACTATTGGGAATATCATTTTTTGTGTTTTTAAATTTAATAATTATAGCTGCAAGGGTATATAAGCTTCGGCTTGCCGAAGCTAACTTCCTTTCTTGTTTTTTAATGTATTTAGTCTAATTGGTAAAATAACACGAAGTTTGTTGTCGTTAGTGAGAATATTTCTTAGAATTAAATTGAGAATTGGTTCTTAGAACAAATTGAGATATGCACCCTTTTTGCGCGTCGCTTATCGCAATGCGTCTTTGGTGCAGCGGTAGTGCTCTCGACTGCGAACCCAGCGGTCGTGAGTTCGATTCTCGCTGCGACCACGAAGATTTTTCTCAAGAAGTAAGTTGTTTTATATTAATGTTATTTCCCTGATTCTGTTTAATGACTACTTTTCAGTTCATATGACTCTAATTAGCAGTTTACCAACATGCGTGGAGCGGCCAAATAATAAATAACCTTGCCCTTTTCCCACCCTCTCAAATTATAGTGAATAAATCAGGGTTCGAAAATAACTGTTATTTTTGTTTTTTCAAACAAAAAAATCACTAACAAGGGAAAATCCTGAAAAAAATCCAACTACACCACTGACGTTATTAAACATTGTATTTTACATAACCGCAATGATTTTTATTTTTCAGAGTTTTATTTAAAACTCATGAAATAATCGTTATATTGTGAGTTTTATATAAAACTTGACAAATAAAACTTATTTTTTGAGTTTTACTTTTCGCTTGAAAAATAACAGTTATTCTTTGAGTTTTATATAAAAATCAAATAATAAAACTTATTCTCTGAGTTTTATTATTTAAATCAAACATAAAACTCAAAATCATATTGTGGCGGTTCCGTGGTTCGTAGAAATGTGATTAAAAATTTAAAATACTAAATGCGCGGTTGGCTATTTCTAAATTTAATATAAAACTGAGAGAATAACAATTATTTCATGAGTTTTTAATAAAAATCATGACATAACTATTATAAAGTGATTTTAAAAATAAAACTTATAACAGTTACGAACCCTGGAATAAAGGACACTAAGTCAAATAATACTAAAAAAATTCCTGGAAAATGTACCGCAGATAACCAGCAAACATGTCCAAGCACGACTTTTTTTATAAAAATTAGCTTTTATATTTAGGGCACTTGCTCTTGTTTTTAGGGCGCTTCACCCTAATTTCAAGAAATAACGCCGTTGATGCTTAAACTTTTTTTTCATATGTATGTTAAGGGTATTTACCTTTGAAAACAGAAAATTAACCCTAAATCAAAGAAAAATCGCCCTAAATGTAAGACCATTACATGCCTATTCTTAGAAAATGTTACCCAGTCGCCATTGACCCCCGTTTTAGGGCGATTTTCCTTGTTTTAGGGCGATTTTACAGTAAAATTTCTATGAGTGAACCATCGTTACCATTGCCGCGACGCGATCGTCAAAAGCGTCCCCGTGCCAGCGACAAGTGCTCATTACCCCCTTGTCCCGCGGTGTGACCCAGAAGTGTCTACTTCGGTTAGGCACAAACAGATTGCATGGAGGCCGAGGCTCTCGGCAGTTTGTTAGACGACCACCCTTATGTGCTTTTTCTCCAAAGTATACGGTAAAAACAGTAAAGCATGGTGGTTCATCAATTATGATTTGGGAAAGTTTTTCATACTATGGAGTTTGGCCAATATATTGGGTCAGAATCATCATGGACCGTTACGTATACATACGTCAATATTTTAAACGACATGCCTCTTGTTTGGACGTTCCAGCAGGATAACGATCCAAAACATACAAGTAAACATGCTATGGAGTGGTTCGCAGCCAACCAAGTAAATGTCATGAAGTGGCCCGTTTTTTTTTTAGCTGAAAATTTTGAAACGTTTCACTACTATTATTTTGTAAAAATTCACATTTTTATTTTTTTTTGGAAAAATCTTATGAATTATCCTAAGTTGTTGTTTATTAATATTAGCTACTATTAGTTAAGTTTTAATGAAAATTAAAGAAAAATTGTATAAACATTTATAGAGTTATTTTTTGGGGTTACTAAAAAGCCTCTGTGGGCACTACTACTATTTTGACCGCAGCTGTAACTTGAATCTCGATCTCTCGGCAAAAATATCACGATCCTGATCTGATACTCCAAGTGTCACAGTGCGCACATCTTTAAAACCAAAAACATATTTGTAGACTTGAAACTTTAGAAGTGAGTGATACAAAAGTGAAAGAAAAAACTGAAAGAAATATGGATTTTATCGTACTCGATGGTTGAAAATATAAGCCTATCCATATCAATCTATATAACTATATAAAAAATCTAATCTTTTCTTACCTGTGTATTCTCCTCCTCAACATTTTGATATAACTGTCACTGCAATTGAAACATTTCGCACTTAATTGCCACGAATATTAATCAGCCCAACTCATCATAAATCAATCAGTACCCACCGATGCTCAAAATTTTAAATTACTGGTGTGTTTATTTGATTGTTGCCGATCAGTTTTATCATTTTTCTTTTGCAAAAAATAATCAATTTATTCTGAATGATTAAAAACAGTCCGGCTTTTAATTGCAGTTTGATCTCAAGCTCTGAATGCTGAAAATGAATCTTGGACTTAATGTGTGCAGTCGGCTTGCTTTTTTTCTGATACTTTCCACCATTTCTGGTAAATATCGAATACATTTATGTACCTACAAAAAACTTTGAAAAAACTAATAAATAAATTTTAATATTACTTAAGAAACATTTAAAATATTATTTTAAGAGAAACCACAAAACTTTGAATTTGATAAATAACGCTAAACATTACCCTCAATTAACTTACTAAAAAAAACTCAAAGTAAAAACCTTTTTTTGTGCGTATTATTAATTAAATCTCCATCAGGGCTCGAAAGTTGTCAACTCGATGAAAAGTGCGTAAGACTATACCTGTGCCCTCACATGTACCACTTCGCCTATGACGAACGAATGGCCCACATACAGTGCGGAAACGATAGGACGGCCAATGCGGAAGACCAGAGAATCTACGTTTGCTGCCCGGAGCCAGGTAATGTCCTGCCAGATCATAAAACCTGTGGACGGAGGCCTGGCACTCATCGAATTTTCGGGGGAGTAAAGGCTCAACCCAACGAGTTTCCATGGATGGCCTTGCTTCTGGACAGTAAAGGCAAAGCCGCATGTGGTGGCTCCCTGATCAACAATCGCTATGTTGTGACTGCCGCACATTGCGTGAGCAGGGTGAAGATAGATTCCGTTCGGCTGGGCGAGCACGACACATCCTCCGACCCCGACATCATCAAGCCTAAAAATGAGAGACCAAGGTGGGCTGCTCCGCACTTGGAAATAGAAGTGGAGAAGATTGTCGTACATAGGGATTTCCAGTACACGCCTCTGCGAAACGACATTGCCCTAATACGACTTAAATTGCCAGTACGGTAAGTTGCGATTTCCTCAGTATAGGTATTATAATTTTACCAATCCACGATTTTTCCCATCAGCTACACCGAAGAAATTAGACCTATTTGTGTTCTGGGCATTCACATCTCCTTGATAAACGCGACACATCACCCCAAATTCGAAATAGCCGGCTGGGGCATTACTGAAAGTAACAATAACAGTAATGTCTTGTTGAAGGCCACCATCAAGCAGGTGGAGAATGAGTGTTTTAAAGAGCATAGATACCTGAATGAGACCCAAATATGTGCGGGTGGTCAGGAGGGCAAGGACACCTGTTTTGGAGACTCCGGCGGTCCACTGATGGGCACTATGATACATTATATACGTTATAGACAAGAGCTCGTGTATCTAGCTGGAATAGTATCTCACGGAGGTGAAAATTGCGGAAGTGCTGGTGTCTATACGAAAATGGAATCCTTTATCTATTGGGTTCTATACTTTTTAAGAGCTTGAACAACTTTTCACTTAGCCGATCGTATTTATATAGAATTTTTTATTTATATCTCGCTCTTATTTAAAAAAACATAAATTTATTAAGCTGTATTGTTCAAAAGTCACAACAATGTTAATAATAAAGGTACGGAGAGAAAGCTAAACTTTGACTGATGTTTATATTCAAATTGTTTCTACATGCACAAAAAAACTATATGGTAAACTTGACCAATATAATAGTTAAATGGACAACAACATTAAATAGTAACAAAAGCATCAATAAAATAAAAGTAAATATATTTAATAGTTCTTAACCTTTTATTACAGTTACATCATTCTATATTGGTCAATATTACCCATAATTTTGAGCGCAAACGTCCTACCGAAGTTCACTTTTTCTTGAGGAAATGACTAATCAACCAAGAACACTGGGCCATCGAAGCTACTTGATATGCTGATCAGATAGAAATTAGATTTTCGACTTTGGAAACATTGCTTTTAATTTTACAGTAACCAAGTGGCATTATGATATCATTTTTGCCGTTTATAAGTATTATTACGCCAACACTGTTTTGGAACTGGCTGCACCTTCGCTATTGGCAAGGTTATATCAAATTTTGGCACACTTATGTGCGTGATGGAATTTTACATTGTAGCGAGTTGAGGGTGGGGAGTGATCCTGATCGATAATATATGTTCTTTAGCGTTGGATACTGTTCTTTATACCTGTTACCTACTCTCCGTCGAATACAACAAACCCTCTTAATCTATGAGTAAAGACTCAGAGAAAAGTACTTAAAAACGATTTCATGGTTACCATTTAAGTACATGCGTGCTGAAAAAGTTCTCATATAGCATATATTTAAAACCCAATTTAAATTTACAATATAAGTATATTAATTTAAGAATAATTCGTCCTTAAATCATGCGTCTTATTTGAAATTAGAAATCTGGCAAATACTTATAGTTTACAATTTCTTACGGAACCTTTATTTTCAAATTTAATTTAAAGAAAGGTATGACATTGCTTAAAACTAATCTATTAACAAGAACTCAAAAAACCTTTTGGTTATTTGTTAGTACTAGTACTTTCAGGCCTGGGGAGGAAATGAGGAGGTTTTCTCCCCGCAATTTACATAATTTCCATAGAAAATTTTTAAATTAAAGGTAAAAAAAAGTTTGCCCACCAAATCGAAAAGATTTGACCCCAAGATAAAAGTTCCCCAGCTTCTTATATACATAATCATCTAAGTGTTGGAATTTTGGGTCACTCACTATAACACTGTATAGGTGTACCCCAACATGTTCCTGGCGGGATCGGTGGCCGGGTTCGTCCAGTCCTTCATCGCATGTCCCATGGAACTGATCAAAGTTCGCCTGCAGACAGCGACTTGTAGGTTTGACACGATTTTACTGTCCTGAAACTGAAAGCTAACCTCCCAAAGACCACAGATTATAATGATTACCTCTATGGCCAGCGGCGGACTGCCTTTGGGACTTTCAAAAGGATACTCAAGACTGATGGGATCTCGGGTCTTTATAGAGGCCTGTTGCCCATGATGTGCCGGTAAGTTTAAGCAATAGAGTTTGTGTTATACCTGTTACACTGCAGCTAATGACTCATCTAAAAAATGGAGCTTTCATATATGACTAATGAATCTCTTTAAGGGGACTCCCTGTTACCGATTTTTCGAAAATAAGAACTGGGACATTTGCAAAAGAAATTCTCAGGGGAAATAAGCATAAGTATTTAACGGTTGAATTAAATTAAACCAACCATATTTATCAGGCAAACAAGCTTGAATACGTCGATACTACAACTCGTTTCACCGGCCACAGAATTATGGAATTTACGTTCCTTAATCAATGGATTCCAGAGCTTATTAGTGAGATATCTTAGAAAGCAAGATATTGATACGTAACACAAAGGGAAACTGCCCCTTTTCTCTGATTTTTGAATATTCAGGTTAACTACTCATCTTTATTGTCAAATGGTACTTAGATCAGTATCTGAATAAGAAAGTGTATCAGAAAAACAAGTTCTCTGCAGAGCACACTGGGCCAGCCAATTCGACTTTTTTAAAGAAATTTTTTAATTTATGCCAAAGTTTCAAAGAATTCGGGCAGGTAGCTTTTTTTTACCGTATTTTTAAAGTGGAAAACTCATCAAATATTGATGGAAATAAAAAAAAATTAGAAGTCAAAGATGCTGACGTTGCTGCTCGACTTCTTCACAAACTTTTAGAAGTCATTATTTTCAACAAGTAAAAAATAAAAAGTAGCTCGTATGTCTTACTTGTTTCCTAAAAGAGATTTATTAGTTGATTTTTACGTCTTTTTTTAGCAAATGAGTACTTTGCTTTTCGAGTGGTTTTTTTTTTCCACCCTCAAGACTGACCGGACCGGATTTTGACCTAGAAACATCACCACCCTCAATACTATGATCTAAAAATAAAAACAAGGAAGAACGCTATAGTCGAGTACCTCGACTATCAGATACCCGTTACTCAGCTTAAGGGACCAAAGGGAAATGGAGATATGCAAGCAGCAAAGCGAGATTTAAATACGCCACCTACCGGCGGTAGACAGATTTAAGCGTTCTGAGCGTTAGAGTGGGCGTGGCAAATTAGTTTTTTGATCAATCGATAGGAATTGACGAGATCAATACATTTCAGTTAAAATTTTTCATCTAGCATAATAATTGTGGGCGCCACAGGTTTGGGCGGTTTGTGGGCGTTATAGTGGGCGTGGCATATTCGCGTGACAAAATTGCGCTGCGTTCAAAGCTACGGAATCTAAATCTGAGATCCCGATTCTCTATCTTTGATAGTTTCCGAGATATCCACGTTCATACTTACGATTTTTTGAAGTTTGTGGGCGGTTTGTGGGCGTTAACGTGGGCGTGGCAAACTTTTTTTTGGATCCATCGATAGGTATAGATAAGAACAACACATTTCAGTTAAAATTTTCAAATAAACAAAAATTATGGGAAGGTGTCCAAAAACTGTGGTATGAGACACCAGGAAAGACCTGCCAGGCTCTTATTAAAAGTATGCCAAAAAGAATAGCAGTAAAGGCCCAAAATAGAGATGGATACACTGAATACTAAGTAAGGAAATACTAATTTACCTAAAAAAATAATACAAAATGGAAACTTAAATTTTTTTCCTACCAACACATGAAGTGTACCTATTATTATGATCACACTGAAAACGTATCTGAAACACAAAATGATCTCTTTTATGTTATATAATTATCCTATGTTACAGCTAAGTTTATTTTATTAAAAACAAATAGTTTAAGAACCAATGAGAACAAATATTAAGTTTGAAACAATGAATAAATCTTTATTTTGTTACCTTTAAGTCAGAGTTCATGTGTGTACCTATTAATATGATCAGGTGTGTATATGCCGTAGGGTTGTTGGATTTTGAAAAAATATCGTATCGATGATATTTGCTGTTTGAAAAATATCACACGATGATATTAAGAAATATCATAAAAAAATATCGATTCTTTTGATATTTTAAATGTTCAGCAAAATTTGAAAAATGGTGTCATGTTGCTGTACATTTGGGTCTTTTATAAAAAATAATAAGAAAATAATAGCCAATCCCTCAAACTCAAGCTCCCACAACATCATTAAGTTCCTAAAAAGTTCAAAAACAATGCACAAAATATAAATAAACATCAATGTAAATGCAATTAGAATCTAAGGATCCCATAAATAGTATAATCTTGTAAATATGTATATAATCTCACAGTAAACCCACAACTTAAGCCCCGAGCCAAAGGCCTAAGCTGCTATGGCTCCAAGAAAAAAAACCACTGTTAGCGCTTAGTTGAATACTATTTGTTAGCATTAGATAAATAAATAAAGTAACAAAATTATTAAGGATATGGCACAGCCCATTGTTTTCAATTTTATTTATAAAGATACTGATTACATACATTTGAACTTATTCTTTTTAATTATAATTCATGAAAATTTGTACTTGTTTTTAATTATAAATTCATGAAATTACACACGTTTGTACTTGTTTTTAATTAATTTGCAAACAAATCTGTTTTTAATGATTTAAGAAAAACTCGTTCGGTTACATGCTGGTCTGTCATACGACTACGGGAGTCACAAACAACACACTTTATGACAGAAGCCAACCGTTCCGATGAAACCGAACTACCAGGCGTGATCAGGCAACTTAATGCCACCTTCGCTAGCATGGGCATAGTCGATTTTTGTGAGTTCCAGAAATCCAAAGGATTTGTCTCCCAACTACAAAATGGCATACTAAAGAAAAGCTGCATTTCCTTTCTTTCGGAACTCTGGACTACAGAGTCTCGGAGCTCTATGGTCCTGTTGTGCAGATCTAGAAAAGATTCCTGTATGCCTAAAGCGACCATGTCCTGTTCTCCGCGATTCTTGGGGGGGGAAATTGAACTTGTTCTTCGATTTGGGGTTCAAACTTATTATTGCGAGAGAAATACAGTACAAATTATAAAACAAAAATTATCCATCCCAATTTTTAGGTAAACAAAGTGGTTATATTTGAAAAGTCAACCATATGCATATCCATATCCAAGGGGGGGGGAAATTTCCCTATTTCCCCCCCCCGTGGATCCGCCACTGGAGGAAGGCAGTATTTCTGATTGCTTTTTTTCAACCATCTGCTTTATGATTTCATCAGTGACATTTTTTACGTGAAGAGGCATATCGAAATACATTTTTTTAAATCGAGGATCAAGCATTGTGGCTTTCATGAGTATGTTATTCTGCAGCAAGCAACTCAATCGCTTTTGTGATATTTGTAGAAGGGTATCTTTTGTTAAAATGCCCACAGCGGTAACCATATTAGCTTCTTTTAATTTTGTATTAATCATAGAAATCATAGGAGTCACTAAGCTGACGGTCACGTAAGAATCGCCGCTCACATTATCAGTGGCTTCTTTAAAAGGTTGGAGAACATGGCAAAAATCGCGACAAATATTAAGCTCCTCCACTGAGAGCATTTCTGGTGAGTTGCCTGAATTAAACAAATTGTTTTTTGAGAAGTAGCATTTGATTCTGTATAAAAATCTTCTGACGCACTCATTTTCACATACGCTCTCACTTCTATGGTCTTTGGTGAGAGTGTATGTGAAAATGAGTTGGGAGACAAATCCTTTGGATTTCTGGATCTCACAAAAATCGACTATGCCCATGCTGGCGAAGGTGGCATTAAGTTGCCTGATCACGCCTGGTAGTTCGGTTTCATCGGAACGGTTGGCTTCTGCCATAAAGTGTGTTGTTTGTGACTCCCGTAGTCGTATGACAGACCAGCATGTAACCGAACGAGTTTTTCTTAAATCATTAAAAACAGATTTGTTTGCAAATTAATTAAAAACAAGTACAAACTTGTGTAATTTCATGAATTTATAATTAAAAACAAGTACAAATTTTCATGAATTATAATTAAAAAGAATAAGTTCAAATGTATGTAATCAGTATCTTTATAAATAAAATTGAAAACAATGGGCTGTGCCATATCCTTAATAATTTTGTTACTTTATTTATTTATCTAATGCTAACAAATAGTATTCAACTAAGCGCTAACAGTGGTTTTTTTTTTGGAGCCATAGCAGCTTAGGATTTTGGCTCGGGGCTTAAGTTGTGGGTTTACTGTGAGATTATATACATATTTACAAGATTATACTATTTATGGGATCCTTAGATTCTAATTGCATTTACATTGATGTTTATTTATATTTTGTGCATTGTTTTTGAACTTTTTAGGAACTTAATGATGTTGTGGGAGCTTGAGTTTGAGGGATTAGCTATTATTTTCTTATTATTTTTTATAAAAGACCCAAATGTACAGCAACATGACACCATTTTTCAAATTTTGCTGAACATTTAAAATATCAAAAGAATCGATATATCGATATTTTTTTATGATATTTTTTTTTTCAAAATCCAACAACCCTACGGCATATATGTACATGTAAGGGTTGCTTGGCAAAAATTAGCCCGCCTGTGTACATTTTCTTACTCCTAGTTACGCATCTTGTTATTCTATGGTCTTTGGTGGAACCAAAGCATATTTGATATGTTTTGTTGAAGAAATTTCCCTGAAAACTGAAAAAATTTTTTCACTTTTAGCTACTTTTAAAGGCTTTCTTATACCCGTTATTCGTAGAGTAAAAGGGTATACTAGATTCGTCGGAAAGTATGTAACAGGCAGAAGGAAGCGTTTCCGACCCCATAAAGTATATATATTCCTGATCAGGATCACTAGCCGAGTCGATCTAGCCATGTCCGTCTGTCCGTCTGTCCGGATGAACGCTGAGATCTCGGAAACTATGACAGCTAGGCTATTGAGATTTGGCGTGCAGATTCCTGAGCTTCTACGCAGCGCAAGTTTGTTTCAGTAGAGTGCCACGCCCACTGTGGCTCCTACAGTTTTGATGCTAAAATAAAACTGAAATGTATTGTTCTCATCAATACCTATCGATTGATAAAAAAAAGTTTGCCACGCCCACTTTTACGCCCACAAACCGCCCACAAGCTGAGTAACGGGTATCTGATAGTCGAGGTACTCGACTATAGCGTTCTTCCTTGTTTTCTTTTGTTTTTACTTTTTTTGGCTGAAAAACACCTTTTTTCTCAACAAAAGTTGGAGGTACTGTTTGACACTCAGCTCTGCCGGCGTCGCTTTCTGCTTTACGTGATTTGTATATGGAATCCAATTGTGGATCTGCAGGGTATGGACACACCCAAAAAAAATCGTCATCAATATGCCATTATTTGTGTCAATGCGATACTATTGAGTGTCAAAAAATCTCTGATACGAAGAACATCTAATTGACACTATTTTGGTGTCATTTTGATATTTTCGAAAATATCAATTTAACACTTTTTAATGTCAAAAGGACACTACGCTTTGGCATTTTTTAGTAAGAATATGTGGTCACATTGACACTATTTCGCAGTATTTTGATACTCATTCGGGGTAAAAAAAGACCAACTTGATACGATTTTAGTATCAATATGACCCGAATTAATTGTTGATTTCACACCCAAAAAAAGACCAATAAATTCTTTTTCATTTTTCTTTAGTACAAATTTGTTTTTTTATTGAAGTTATATGTGTATTTTCAATCTTATAATTTTTGCGGCCGTCGACCAGGTGTAAATACGTGAATAGGCGGGCCATCTGCATAGAAACGTTGTCCTCCATAGTGAACTTAAATGAGAAAAAAAATATTACATTCAAAAATTGCAAGCGATGTCACCGTCATTGCTTACATGCTTACATACATATATATGTGCAGTGTGTATCTATGAATTGTAGATCGCTTTAACGAAGAGATACACATTCCTGCGTAAATAAGTATGTATGTAACCGCAAACTACATTACATATTACATATTAAATTATTAGGAATGTACTTACCTGATTCAATAAACACTAGCACCTTGCACTGAAATATTTGTCGTCTTTTACGCAATGACGAGCTCACAATGATTTATCGATAACTGCGCTTGCTTGCACGATAGGCGCAGTTCGAATTTCGAAAACAGAAATACAATTATTGGTATCTACGAGACCCTGGATTTGGTCAAAATGACACTAATTAGGATCAAAAAAGATTTTTCATACAATGTAGTATACTTTTGACACTCATTTAGGATCAAATTGATCCCAAAAATTTGATCCGAGGTGTAGTGTCATTTTCACCCACACTTATCAAATTGACACTCGAAGATTTTTTTTTGGGTGTATAAATTCGCAACCGTCTAGCACAGCAGGGTCAGTATTTAATTCGCTCTTTAACTCGACGGTTGTGATTCCTTGCCGCGGAATATAAATTGAATCTCGATCTCTCGGCAAAAATATTACGATCTAATATTTCAAGTGTCACAGTACGCACATCTTTAAAACCAAAACATATTTGTAGACTTGAACATTTAGAAGTGAGTGATACAAAGTAAAAGAAAAAGCTGAAAGTAATATAGATTTTATCGTATTCGGTGGGTGAAAATAAAAGTCTATCCATATCAATCAATCTATCTATATAAGTGATCAAATCTTTTCTCACCTGTGTATTCTCCTCCTCAACATTTTGATATAATTGTCACTGCATGGACTGGAATATTAATCAGCCCAACTCATCATAAAAAGCTGAAAGTAATATAGATTTTATCTTATTCGGTGGGTGAAAATAAAAGTCTATCCATATCAATCTATCTATCTATATAAGTGATCAAATCTTTTCTCACCTGTGTATTCTCCTCCTCAACATTTTGATATAATGGTCACTGCATGGACTGGAATATTAATCAGCGCAACTCATCATAAATCAATCATCATAAGTCAACCGATGCTCAAAATTTTAAATTACTGGTGTGTTTATTTGATTGTTGCCGATCAGTTTTATCATTTTTCTTTTGCAAAAAATAATCAATTTATTCTGAATGATTAAAAACAGTCCGGCTTTTAATTGCAGTTTGATCTCAAGCTCTGAATGCTGAAAATGAATCTTGGACTTAATGTGTGCAGTCTGCTTGCTTTTTTTCTGATACTTTCCACCGTTTCTGGTAAATATCGAATAAATTTATGTACCTACAAATAACTTTGAAAAAACTAATAAATCTATTTTAATATTACTTAAGAAACATTTATAAAATTATTTTAAGAGAAACCACAAAACTTTTAAATTGATTAATTAACGGTAAATATTACACTAAATTTACTTACAAAAAAGGATTCAAGGTAAAAACCTTTTTTAGTACGAAATATTAATTCAAATCTCCATCAGGGTTTAATAGTTGTCAACGCGATGAAAAGTGCGTAAGACTATACCTGTGCCCCCACATGTACCACTTCGCCTATGACGAACGAATGGCCCACATACAGTGCGGAACCGATAGGACGGCCAATGCGGAAGACCAGAGAATCTACGTTTGCTGCCCGGAGCCAGGTAATGTCCTGCCAGATCATAAAACCTGTGGACGGAGGCCTGGCACTCCTCGAATTTTCGGGGGAGTAAAGGCTCAACCCAACGAGTTTCCATGGATGGCCTTGCTTCTGGACAGTAAAGGCAAAGCCGCATGTGGTGGCTCCCTGATCAACAATCGCTATGTTGTGACTGCCGCACATTGCGTGAGCAGGGTGAAGATAGATTCCGTTCGGCTGGGGGAGCACGACACATCCTCCGACCCCGACATCATCAGGCCTAAAAATGAGAGACCAAGGTGGGCTGCTCCGCACTTGGAAATAGAAGTGGAGAACATTGTCGTACATAGGGATTTCCAGCACACGCCTCTGCGAAACGACATTGCCCTAATACGACTTAAATTGCCAGTACGGTAAGTTGCGATTTCCTCAGTATAGGTATTATAATTTTACCAATCCACGATTTTTCCCATCAGCTACACCGAAGAAATTAGACCTATTTGTGTTCTGGGCAGTCACATCTCCTTGATAAACGCGACACATCACCCCAAATTCGAAATAGCCGGCTGGGGCATTACTGAAACTAACAATAACAGTAATGTCTTGTTGAAGGCCACCATCAAGCAGGTGGAGAATAAGTGTTTTAAAGAGCATAGATACCTGAATGAGACCCAAATATGTGCGGGTGGTCAGAAGGGCAAGGACACCTGTTTTGGAGACTCCGGCGGTCCACTGATGGGCACTATGATACATTATATACGTTATAGAGAAGAGCTCGTGTATCTAGCTGGAATCACATCTCACGGAGATAATAAGTGCGGACAAGCTGGTGTCTATACGAAAATGGAATCCTTTATCTATTGGGTTCTATACTTTTTAAGAGCTTGAACATCTTTTCACTTAGCCGATCGTACTTATATGGAATTATATATTTATATCTCGCTCTTATTTAAAAAAACATAAATTTTTTAAACTGTATTGTTCAAAAGTCACAACATTGTTAATAATAAAGGTACGGAGAGAAAGCTAAACTTTGACTGATGTTTATATTCAAATTGATTCTACATGCACAGAAAAAAACTGTATGTTAAACTTGACCAATATTATAAGTAAACAAGGAAGAACGCTATAGTCGAGTACCTCGACTATTAGATACCCGTTACTCAGCTAAAGGGACCAAAGGGAAATGGAGATATGCAAGCAGCAAAGCGAGATTGAAATGCGCCACCTATCGGCGGTAGACAGATTTAAGCGTTATGGGCGTTAGAGTGGGCGTGGCAAAGTTTTTTTTAAGTCAATCGATAGGTATTGACGAGACCAATACAGTTCAGTTCAAATTTTGTATCTATAGACATGCTATAGCATGAAAGTTGTGGGCGCCACAGGCTTGGGCGGTTTGTGGGCGTTAGAGTGGGCGTGGCATATTTGCGTAACACACTTGCGCTGCGCCCAAGGCTACGGAATCAAATCTGAGATTCCAATTCTCTATCCTTGATAGTTTCCGAGATATCCACGTTCATATTTACGATTTTTTGAAGTTTGTGGGCGTAAAAGTGGGCGTGGCAAAATTTTTTTTGAGTCAATCGATAGGTATTGATGAGAACAATACATTTCAGTTAAAATTTTTATTCTAGCATCAAAACTGTAGGAGCCACTGTTTTGGGCGGTTTGTGGGCGTTAGAGTGGGCGTGGCACTCTACTGAAACAAACTTGCGCTGCGTAAGAAGCTCAGGAATCTGCACGCCAGATCTCAATAGCCTAGCTCTCATAGTTTCCGAGATCTCAGCGTTCATCCGGACAGACAGACGGACAGACGGACATGGCTAGTGATCCTGATCAAGAATATATATACTTTATGGGGTCGGAAACGCTTCCTTCTGCCTGTTACATACTTTCCGACGAATCTAGTATACCCTTTTACTCTACGAGTAACGGGTATAATAAATGAACAACAACATTAAATAGTAACAAAAGCATCAATAAAATAATATTAAATATATTTAATAGTTCCTAATCTTTTACTACAGTTACATAACAGTCTGCATTCGTCAATATTAGGCATAACTTTTTTTGTGCGCGAAAAGTGCTTCCAGAGTTACCTTGAAATTTTGTTGGAAATGACTAATCAACCAACAACACCTTGCCATCAAAGCTACTTGATATGCGCATGATATGACCAGACAAAAATTGCATTTTTATTTTTACGTCATAGTCAGTTATGATATCATTTTGGGGGTATATAAATATGGCAATATGGCAAGGTTATACCCAAATTTGGCACATTTATGTGAGTGATGAAATTTAACATTGTCGCGATTTGAGGGTGGGGAGTGATCAAGTACAAGCAGCCTTGATTGAAAACAATTTCATGGTTACCATATGAGTACGTCCGTGCTGAAAAAGTTATCATATAGCATATAATTAGAACCCAATTTAAATTTGCAATATAAGTATATTGATTTATGAATTATTCGACCTTAAATCATGCGTTTTATTTGAAATTAGAAATCTGGCAAATACTTATAGTTTACAATTTCTTACGAAACCTTTATCTTCAAATTTCTTTTAAAAAAGGTCTGACATTGTTTAAAATTGTTAAGAATCTTTTAACAAGAAATTAAAAACCCTTTTAATTTTAACTGTCAGTACTAGTGTTTTCAGGTCTGGATTGTGGGGAGCGGAAATGAGGAGGTTTCCTCTTCTCAATTAACATAATTTCCATAGAAAATCTTTAAACTAATATTAAAAAAAGTTTGCCTTCCAAATCAAAAGTTCCCCCAACTTTTTTTCTATGGGTGCGCAAGAAGTATGCTTTAAATAGTAATGTTTTCTCTGAATTCGCTTCGGAAATACAGCCAGACCGGAAATAAATTCAAATGTTCTTCGCTTTGTTTGAATTCGCCCCTTTGTACGCAAACATTTTTCTATAACCAAATGGGTTTGAGTAAGCGCTAGATTTATATCAAAGTTCTGAACCATTTGTGTGAGATACATTAAGTAGAACAACATGGCAATACATGCCTCTCCGTACTGTCGTCCCCCTTCCAATATCTTGCGTGTAAAATACACAGCTCGTTAGCGCCATCTAGTGTTGTCGAGGAAATACCGATACCGGTAAATCTACATATCGATTGCTGTTATTCGATTTGTGTGTATACTCGATACCGATAGCTACTCAGTATCAGGAGGCATATCGCCTGTAAATGTTTATCATCTAGCAGTGTCTATCGTCTATCGAAACTGTTCACAACAACACAACATCGCGTCGCGAAGAAAAAGAAAAAAAAGAGATTAAACCAAATATTAAAGTGTAGATACATCCTCGTTGTTTTTAATTTCCATGGCGCTGCCTTTAATGATCCGTGCCCAAGTGAATATCTGAGTGCACACCTACATGTATGGCCAAGTGAAAAAACGCAGCGAGTTGCGATGAGCAGCTCCGAAAAATGGCAGCAGAGGCAGCAGCAGCAGCGTTGTGCAAGTGAATTAATGTCGAATTGCGCACAATTATTGTTGTTTTTATTAGTGGTAGTATGTGCAGTTGCTTGTGGCGGCGCGAAAAGTTCGCAAAGTTCGCTGATTTTGCGGACAGGAGGTGGCAATCGCTCGGAGTAACGGTGTACAGGAAGGCGAAGAGAAAAACAAACTGAAAAGCAGAGCAAACAAATAGAAACGGTGAAAAACGCAACAGAGTGAACTGCTTTCCAGTGCTGCCGCCCCCCTTTTAACCTCCCCCCCTGGAAATCACCCCAAACAAAACAAAAAAAAGAAAATCAAATTACGTGGCAAGTGGTCAGACGAGAACAACAACAAACAAGAAAACCTGCTGCTGCTGCAAGTTTTTTTTTGGGCTTACTGTACGTGCTAAGAACGCCCCCCATTCCGCAAGGCCCCCTACCACCACCCAACCACCCACCACCCAAATAAAGGACTATACCAATCCGTCGAAATGTCGTCACTCAAGGTCGCCGTGAGGGTTCGACCCTTTAACTCCCGGTAAGTCCAGATATTCTATAGCTATTTATAGTCACAGTAGCGGTCAAAATAATGACAGCGTAAGAAAGACACAGCAAAATCAATAAAATAGATAAGAACCAGATCTTAAATCAAGGTTTATGATCTCAAACTAAGAACTTGAACTCCAAAATAAAGGTTTCTTTAATATTTACCTTTAAACATCACAAAAATAACATTTTTACCAATATTCTTTACGAAAAATACATCAAAGAAGCTCTCTAAACGTGTTTGATCACAAGTTTGTTCATAATTTTTATAATATTAATATTAATATTTACTTGCTTTATTGAATAGTACATGTTAAAACCTATTACAATCCCAAAGTAAACACACTTTGAATAGGAGACACATACATAGCTAGAGTTGTTCCTATGACCTCAGTTATAAGTAAGAGAATGTTTGTTCCGCCCCCGTGATAAGGCGTATAAAGTTTAAAACGCCCCTCAATGAACATATGGAATTTTTTTGCGCATTTGACTAGCCCTACAGAATGGAAACAAATCTCAGGAAATTCCACAATTTCGGTTAACAAATTTGTGTACCAAGAAAACCCCTCGAAATGAAAACATAAAAAGTACTAGGTCTAGCCGAATGTGCCTACTTAAAACCACATTAAACCTTTTTTTTTTTTACCAACCTTCTCTACGATCGTTAACCATTTTAGTTGCTGTATTTTGTATTTTTTTGGGTCTTTATGTTGTCTATCTGGCGAAGAGGTCATTGCTTTTGGCACAGTTACTTGCGCAAAAAGCCGAATCGAAACAAAGCCAGGAGAAAAATAAAGACAAACGCACAGAGAGGTTGGCAGAACCGCCAGACAAAGAAAGATATGCCCCGTAATGATGTCATTCATCTCGGGGTTCGATATGAAAATCACATGAACCTATACAAAACGAGCTTTCTGGGCCCTGGGCTTACGGCTTGCCGTGTGTTAATTGTGCATGAAATAAAACAACATCATCAACGGGCAAATGCTGTAATTATAATAGCAAAAAACTAGAGCTAAACTCCCCGCCGAGTTGTGACATCATCGTTTTGGCTCAGACTTATGCAAAGCAGCTACTTATTAAGACAGGGAAGACTCGATACAGTAAACACATGATTTCCAATGCTTAAAAATGCACTAACTGCATATATATTCCTAATCTATGATCACATAAGATCTTTTAAACATAATAGAGATTACATGAGGTTCTTCAGGAAACATATATTAAAGTACTTTTTTAGTAAACCACTACAAGTTTCGGCTTTTGCATTGGCTATGTCTAGACTCTAATCTTACACACATTACATAAGATTAAGAGGATATGCTTATAACATTTTATACAATTAATCATTGGTCTTATAACTTTTTTAACAACCTTCTTTGCCTAGAGCTTTCACTGTAAATATTTTTGCCCAGCTTGTTTGGCCTCCGGACGGAAATTTTTAGCACATATTTCCACGGCTCCTCAGTGGACATGCAAGACTGACTGCCCGTAGTAGCCTCCATGCGAAAACAAAAGCAGAAATCTACTGTAATTACGATACTTATACGTTATATGCACAGCTCCCAAAAAAAAAAAAGGAAAAACAATATTTTGATTTTGGCACGAAACTGGCCGAACAAGTTCCATATCTCATCGCTACTTGTGAGTCAGACAGGCGAAATTTGTTGGTGTCCCGCATAAATGTTTAATTGAGGAATGAATCAGCACTAAAAAGAATTTTCCGCTGCAGGGAGTAAAGTTGGTTAAATGGGGCGATTGCTCTGCAAACATAGCCGCTATTTTTGCCCGTAATCTCCATCTGGATGTCTGCTCTCTCATCGGGCCAAAGATTAAAGAATTAAAGCCACTCAAACGCAATGAGCACTGAGCCGACTTGAGTGCAGCATTCATACATATGTAGCAAAGTGGAGCGTAGTAGTCATGGAGAAGAGGGGAATGACCTAAAATTGTCGCTCGAAATGGGACATGACACTACTGTTGTCATAAAATATGTATAGGGTCGAATCGCAAAAGAAATACCCTTGACTAGTTTAAAATAGGTTTACTTTATCTGAAAGTACCTAAATATGCAAGAGTTTTTCATAAAAAAAGTAGTTAAAAGAAAGTTGCCCTTATAAATTTACATTCAAGAACAAAATGTTGGGAACTCCAAAATAAAGGTCCAAACGTTTTTTTTTGTTACTTGCAAGCAACAATGTTTAGAAACTAATTGTTCTTCACAATCTCACGAATTTCTAATAACAGGTTTATTATAGTGCTAAAAACAGCCAGTAAATACAATTCTAATAACAATCATGTGATCTTTTTCTGTATATCTCAGTCGAGAAGTTATGACCCGTATAATCGAGTTTATAGGGACTTAGTGTAGCCACTTTTACCCTGAATTGGGTGCTATCAGGGGTCTTCTGTTTACTTAGATGCGCTTTCGTGTGTTTTCTTTCCATTTGGAGTCTATTTCCGCGTGTGGGTGCCCCTATGAACTCCAGTCAACCGGTTCGGTTCCATCTTTAAACGAATGTTCTATGCCCAGACGCTAGTTTTTCCATCTCTTTTATTTGCGCCGCTTTTCTTTTTGATGTTGCAATCAAGTCTTTCGCTTTATTATTCCCTCCAAACCGGATTTTCTTTTTTTAATTCGTAGCTAGTTCAACGTCGCCTGATCACAGGGCAAACATGTCAATTGGATTGCATGGGGCAGTCTATTTCTCTTCTAATTCCATTCGTTTTCCCCGTGTAAACGCCCCCTGAGTTTTCGCCATTTGTTTCGGGTCATGCAAAAATCTTTAATAGGAATATTTATGAGCAAGCTGTGCGGTCTATTTATATTCCAACACGAAAGGCCCTGAGGGGCGAAACTTCGGAGGTGTTTGGGAGAAAAAGCAAACAGTATTTATTATATAAAACTTTAACAATAGGCTTGCTCGCTTGTCAGCCAGAGCCCCATTATTTGCGACAACCACTGACAACTTTCATGGACAAGTAATAAATATAAATGTCATTTGCACTTCCCTTTATTGCAGTGAGCTCGACATGGACGCCCAGCTCATCATGGAGATGGAGAACAAGAAGACGCGTCTTCTGAAGCCTCGTCTACAGTCCATTCGTGATGCCGGCCGGGACAATCATCATGACTTCACATTCGACTATTCCTACTGGTCATTCGATGCGGAGGATCCGCACTTTGCCACCCAGGAGCAGGTGTACAGCGATCTGGGCAACGACGTCGTCGATTGCGCCTACGAAGGTGAGCCAAGGTCCATGGGGTCACGCCATTCGATTACACAATTGTGACGCATTAACCCCCAGCTAATTGAGCGACCGTTGGTCTATGGGCTTTCCTTTTGGGGTCGTCACCCACATGAGAAATGCATAGAAAATGTTTAAGGAGACCCATTGAAAATTGTGTTTATATTTTCCATAACACATTGATAAAGTATCCTAAAGAATTCGCGAAATTAGAAAGAGAAGAAAGGGAAAAGCTTTAAAAATATGAGAAGTTGAACTATTTTATGGACTCCTTACACCTTTTTTAATGACTTAGCCTATCCATCCAAAATTATTATTTTTTAAGGAAATAAATTTTTAAGTTTTTTTTAATTTTAAGATTTTAGCAGGTTTTTCCTGTGTACTTTTCCATTAGCCCCACACCGAGAGCGTGTTTCTTTCATTCTGTTTTCTTGCACTCACGGTTTTGTTTACATTTTCCCTGTGCGTCTGCTTATTGGCTTTGATATTGGGTTTTCCCTCTCGTTGCCCAAATTTTCTGCTTTGTAAACAACATTGCGGCTCTAAAAATAAAAACTGCACGTATACTAAAAAAGCCCACACAACTTGCCTCGCTCTGCTGGCGACTAATTATAAATGAATTTAAGTTTGTATGCAAGTAGGTGCAGTTAGCAATAATCATGTGAATTTCCTGCTACTGGATGGCTGACCGCCGATCCAGAGATTTCCAGAATGGCGAGAAATTTCGAGATGACAGCTCATATCTTGATATATATTTTTAGCAATGGTTCTCAGCGTTTCATCAATTTTACTGCCTGGTGTTTTAACAAGATAATAAGAGTACTTAAAGCTCAATTAGTAGACTAAAAATAATAATAACATGTTAGGTAATCATAACACTAGGACATTATTTGGATGATTTTATAAGGATTGACTTGACTACCAGTTTTAACTACCATTTAATCATTTAATACGATTTTTAAAATCCTAAATTTAATTTATTTTAATTATCTAGGGTATGTAATGCTTCGTCTAGCTTTAAAGTGGGCTTTATGGGATTTTATTGCAAAAGCTAAGCAGGAAAGTAAGTCAAACAAAACTTTCGCCCACAACTCAAGATGCCAAGCGAAATGGAACAGCTGTTTTTCGCTCGGCGTTGTTTTGGCACGCTTTCAATATCAAATTACGACAAGCCAAGATTGGCAAAGTGGCAGCGGGAATGCGAGTACGAATGCGAATGCGAATGACAAACGGCTAACATGCATTCGCTATGCAGATAAACAAAGACACTGCAAAACGATCCATAAACAATGAGTGCAGTGGCGTCCCACTGGCTGGCTGGCTATTTGAGTTTAAACTCTGGAAATGTGCAAGTGCACAGAAGAAAATTTTAGAATTTTAAATTTTAAAATTAGATGTTCAGATACTTTTCTTGAATCAAGTCTAAATAAAATAATAACTCAAATGAATCATTGGAAATAATAGAGTGTTAAATAACTATTAATAAAAAAGGCATATAATTATAGTACGTATATCTAATTTTTTAACAATAAAAAAAGGAGGAGGAATTCATGTTTGGAACGCCTAAAAAGCTATTTAAAAATCTATAAAAATATAAAACCTACATATAAACTCATAAATGACTAGTTTGAGTATACAGATTTCTTTCTGTGTGGCCCACTAAACGTCGGACAAATTTTCCTAAGCTGTGAGCATTGTTGGTAATTGTTTTTGCACCACCTGTGCGGTCTCGAGTGACGTCGAATGCCAGAGCAAATCTTATCTCACACCTGTCGACCATCGAGATTGTCCAACGAGCTGCTGAAACGTTTGAGTCGCCCATCCTCCAATCCCCACTTGGTGTAATTCGAGCTGAAGGCACTGGATCCGATGGCTTTAATTTCTGCTGGCTAGGCGCCAACGATGATGTCGCAATTTGTTGGCGCTAGTCAGAGATTCAGATAGGTCATCTTTTGAGTCATCACATCTATAGAATACACTTGCGTTTGCTTTTTATCTGACTGGCAAAAAAGTCGCTTATCGACTTCCCCTTTTTAACGGGGTAAGTGTAAGTGCAAATATTTGGAATCTCCGGCAGTAAAGACCACTTCAAACTGATAACCATTTAAGTGCAGCTATAAAATATATCAATGAATGGCAAATATCAATATTTAACAAAGTAGTTTAACTTACAGAGCAGAAGTTTATTTGAATATAATTGGTAAAAAACATGTTTTCTAAGTGCTTTTCTTTTTTTAATAAGTTATACAAATTATTAACTGGACATTTAATTGACTATTAAAAACCATTCGGCATTTAGGCACTTCAATTTGTGCTTTAGACATACAAAGTCTATTTATTTAACCCCTTGTATGGTGGCAAGCTTCCCCAATTTGGATTTTTTTTATTTCCACTCTAAATGCTATGATGTGTCACCGGTGATGGTGCATTCTCATTACCCAGTCACGAAATGCTTGCCTCACTTTTGGGAGGTTCAGCAATTGCAGCACCCTTCGTGACTGGCAATTACCTTTGAGTAGCATGATGCGCTTGAGCGGCAACCGCCCAACATTCACTTGGCTTTTGTTCTCAAACCATTAATAAAATGACTTTAAAATAACTAGTTTACTTAATTAATGAGAATTTCTGTGGTTTTTCCATCTTCTCAGGATACAATGCGTGTGTTTTTGCCTACGGACAGACGGGCTCCGGAAAGACCTTCACCATGATGGGTACTCAAAATAATCCTGGCCTGATACCGCGCATCTGCGAGGAGCTGTTTGCGCGCATGCGTGTGGGTCAGGAGTCGGGCACTGGGTATAGGACACACGCCAGCTATCTGGAGATATACAATGAGAGGGTCAAGGATCTCCTGGCGGCACAGAGCACTGGACATGGTCTCAGGGTTCGGGAGCATCGTAGCCTGGGTCCCTATGTGGAGAATCTGTCACAGCATGCCGTCTCCGATTTCGATGAGATTCAGGTGAGTTTTTAGCCTTCTGGGCATCTGAGAATTTGGTACTAACTTTTAGGAATTACTTGCAGGAATGCATCGCCCGGGGAAATGCGCAACGCACCACGGCCAGCACCAACATGAACGATACGAGCAGCCGCAGTCACGCCATCTTCACGATCACATTTGTGCAGGCGGTTTTCATGAATGACATGCCAAGCGAGACAGTCTCGAAGATCCATTTGGTCGATTTGGCAGGCAGGTGCGTAAGCGTAAACGCAAGCGGAGCATGAAGCACTGCTCTAGAAAGTAAAATCACACTAGGGAAAAATTATATATCTCGAAAAAAAAAAATACCAATCCAGAAACACAGTTTTAAACAATTGTATTTTTGGGAAATAGACTTTATATAAAAATCACTTCAATTTTTATAGTTGCTCATTAAATTATTGAGGTTTAAGCATCATCAAGCTTGCTTTTTATAAATATAAACTTAACAAATTCAAATAACATGATAAATATTTTTTTTATTTTACAATTTGTTAAAATTAACAGAAAACAATATCAAATTTGTTTAGTATTTATAGAAACCTTGGTTTTCTAAATTGTTAAGAGCCAACACCCCGATTCATTTTTATTTATCCCCCCTTTTGTTTCTTTCAGTGAGCGCGCCAATGCAACGGGGGCAACAGGTCAGCGCTTGAAGGAGGGCGCCCACATTAACAAATCGCTGGTGACTCTGGGTAGCGTGATCTCGGCTCTGGCGGAACAGACGAGTGGCGCCCACAACAGCAGTAGCTCCGCACTGGCAACCACCCCAAATGGGGCCAGTAAGCGAGTGCTCTACATTCCCTACCGTGACTCTATCCTCACGTGGCTGCTCAAGGACAGTTTGGGCGGCAACAGCAAGACAATCATGATTGCAGCCCTTTCGCCGGCGGATTGTAACTACAGTGAAACCCTCAGCACGCTGCGGTACGCCAATCGGGCGAAGAACATCATCAACAAGCCGACGGTGAACGAGGATACCAATGTAAAGTTGATCCGCGAGCTGAGAGAGGAGATCAACAAGCTCAAGTCCATGTTGTCGGGGGATATTGTAAGTAGCTACTAGCTATCATGTCAGATTATTCCTACTTGAAAAGTACAAATTGAAAACCTTTACTTTAGCACTCGCTGCAGCCATCGCTCAAGGTACTGGCCGATCTCCAAAAGAAGGAAGCTCAAGAGAAAGTACTCACCGAGGAGTGGACGGAGAAGTGGAAGGTGGCCCAGTCCATTTTGCAGGAGCAAAAGAGTCTGGGTCTGCGCAAGTCGGGCGTGGGCGTGGTTCTTGACTCAGAGATGCCGCATCTAATTGGCATCCACAACGACGTGACCACCGGAGTGACCCTCTACAGCCTGAAGGAGGGCGAGACGCGAATTGGCAGTGAGGATGCGGATGTGGCGCAGGACATCGAGTTGGCCGGTGATGGCATACGGGCGCAGCATTGCAGCATTGTTTTAAAGGGCGGAGTGGTTACGCTGCATCCCTGGCCTCTGGCCCAATGCTGGGTGAACGCCCACCTAATTGATGAACCCAAGCAGATCTCGCAGGGCGATATCATATTGCTGGGGCGAACCAACATCTTTCGCTTTAACAATCCCGCCGAGGCTGCCAAGCTTAGGAAGGATTTGAGTCGCTCGCAGCTAGACATGTCCAGGCTGTCGCTCATCACCTCCTCCAAGGAAAACCTGCTCACCTGCAGCATATACTCGGATGAGGATGGGGCATCGCCTTATAAGCGTCCGGAGCGGCAGTATTATCCTCAGCGACCTATGTCGCGAGACGATCCCGAAATGCAGGACGAGAATCGTAAGATTCTAGACACTATAGAAAATGCCTTAAAGCAGCTCAATGTGGTAAGTGTTTAGAGTAACACAAAAACGTATTATTGTATTAAAAAATCCCATTCTACTTATTTAGGAACGCGTCCAGATGCACGACCAATACAAGACCAAAGTGCGCAAGCTGACCGAAGAGCTTATTCGCTTGGAGCAGGAGGAAATTGACGGCTTGCAGGTGTTGAATTGCCGGGAACAGGAACTTATCGCCCGCAAGGACATGCTGTTGTGGGAGAAGAACAATGAGAAGGTTCAGGTGCGTCTATCTGATCCCATGATTGCATGTCATAATTAATTGTTCTTGAAAATGGATGGATTGATCATTGTGCTTGTTACATTGCCTGTTCTCCTTTATTGTTTTTCTTGTTTTGGCTTTATGTTCCTTACGATTTTCTGTTCGTTCCATTTTCGTTTTAGATCGACATTGTGTGTAGACAAATTTCAGCGTTTCAGACGCAGCTCGACTCTAAGAAACGAGATTTCTCTGAGTATGTAGCGAAAGAATTGCAGGAACTGCAAGATTGTGGCAAACTGGACGAGGTTTGTTCGTTTGTTTAGAAATTATTTTGCCTAGAGATTAGATTAGATGATAATTCATATTTATGAAATGTAATGTTTAACAAACGCATTTCTATATCCACAGATGGGGATGAAAATCGAAGAGGGCACTCCTCTGAACGATGAACTGCTATTGCAGGTGTCGGATTCTTTGGATTTGTTTGCAGCACAGTTTATTAAAGACACTGTGCGGAGAAATGTAAGCACAATTATTAAGTATATAAAAAATGCTTTTGCTAAAATTGTTTAAACTATTTAAGAACGAGGAAATCCGCAAATTGGACGAACAAATAGCTGAAAAAGAGAGAATACTCAATGCCAGCACTACTAAAATTGCCAAGGTCGATGAGACCATGCTGGAGATCCAGGCCCAGCTGGAGCGTCTGCGTCTGGAACGAGCCGAAAGTGAGGCTGAGTCTCAGGCAATGCGCACCAGGAAGCAGAACATGAAGCTACAGTTGGCCAACAAGTCCATGTCCACCTCGACCAGCACAAACGAGGCTGACGATGTGTCCAAGTCGGACACGTACGAAACCTGTGATACCTTCCACACCGCCCAGTCCAACTTATCGCTCGTCTCATCGCCCACCATTACGGAGGGCCAACAGTCGCCGCTTAGCAATTGTTCCTGCGATGCAGAGGACGAGGCGGAGGACACGCGCAAGGATGACCTTTCTGGCAGCAGCGAGGAGACCTCACGCACCTGTACCGCCGGTCCCAGCAGTGGGAGTGGAAGTGGCAGCGTGGGGATAGGAGGTTCCGGCTCAGCACCTAGTGGCACACCCAGCTCACAGGCTATTATGAGCGACAGCGGTGTCTGCCTCGACAGTCGTAATCAGGCTCTCCTCCAGAATGGCCACCTCAACAACTACAAGCAAGGAGTGCGAACCAGCGACGAGGATACCGGCTCCTGTTCCTCTTGCGAACTGGGTCGACACTCGGATTCGGCACGTCCTTACTGTCCGCTGCATTCACTGCGGCGCAAAATCGCTGCTCAAAAGGCTCTGATCATGAAGAACCTCGAAACGGACTTGAACAAGGCACAGTTGGATGAACATATTGCAGACCTGCAGGATCTGCAGAGACGCTACATTCAAATGGAGCAGGAGATGCTGCAATCGGTGCACGATTTGGAGGCACATGCTCAGTGCTGCGCCGACGAGCGGTCCGGCATGGAGCGACAATACGAGCTGGCCAGTTCCATCATGCGCTCGAGTGTCATGAGTCCCACCAGCATGGAGGAGTCCACTTCGCAGATTTACTCACCTAGCATGACAAGATCCTGTCCGTCGATGCGCGAGTTTCGTAAGTATTTTTTTTATACAATATTTTCAGATTAGCATTTGCAAACCAGATTCCTGTTCATGTATATCATTAATTTTCAATTTTTCTTTAGCCGAGGGCGAACATTTTATTACCATCCCGAGTTTTGTGATGCGGGGCGCCGGCAAGCAAACGCACTACGAATACGAGGTTCGCATCGCTCTACCCGATGGCAAGTTGAACATTCTGCGGCGATACAGTCGCTTCCGGGAGCTGCATCTGTGCATGAAGCACTGCTACGGAGCCAAGGTAGAGAACATGGTGAAAAATAACTTTTTCCATTTAACTTATTGATTATTTCCAAGCAGATATCTGCCCTTCCCTTTCCCCGGCGGGAGCTCTTCGCCTCGAACAGCGAGCCTGTGGCGAAACATCGTCGCCGTCTGCTAGAACTATATTTGCGACGCCTATTCGTCGTATGCTCGAAGATTCCGCAGTGTCCCATCTACGAGGGACCCGGGGGAACGGGCCTCACACGATCCTCCCTCGTCCAGCTGTCGTCTTTTTTCAAGAAGGGCCTGTTCGAGAACGGCAAGCACGGGACGGGATAATAGTTAACCTACTGCTGAATTATCTCCTGCCTACAGTGTGTCTTTTTATTTACTTGTACTACCTGTTAAGCTATATGAACGACAACATGGACCTGTTTTGATTAGCTAGCCGAAACTACTATCTAGGTTTATTAGCTGTAAGCCCCGTAGCAATGTAAGACCACCAGTGTCCTTTCTCACACCCGAGCATATGTGCGACATTTTTATACCCATTGTTATTCACTGAACCGGAGCTTTATATTGAAATCACTGTAAAATGTAACTGCCAGTGGCGATGTTGCAATCTCTGTTTTGTACAACACCAAGTGCAAATATGTATTCTATCTATTATCTTCGTGTTGGAGGTTTGTTTAGATGGTTTGTTGGTGTTTGCGGCCAGTTTTAATTAGTTAATTATTTCTCTTTACTAGTTAAATATACGCCTAGGTGTACAACTTCCAAAAAGTTATTCCAGTTATTTAGTCTGTGATTACCAACTGAAGTTATTGAACAGAATCCAAGCAAATGAGCGTAACTGAACATTTCACGAGCGAGTAATAGTAATCCAACTGACAACTCCGTAGTCTACAATCTCTTAGCCGTAAGCTAATTGTACAAATCGAACACTGATGAGTTTAGGTGGGCAGATGTTTAGCAGTAGGTATTAGGTACACTAGCCACTAAGTTCTAGCTCTTAACCGACGAGTCGCAATTATACTAAACTAATTATGAGTACAATTCCCGAAAATGAATCAACATGAAATGTTCAATGTATAAAGCATAGAGTAAGTTTACTTATAGCAATCTGCTAGTTGATTTTGAATGGTGAAATTGGTCGATCGTTGGATCGATGGCAATAAGTGAAACAATAATAACCTAGATGTAGTGAAACCTGATGGTTCCGCCCACTCAAACGGATGTCCCTCAGGGGCAGGCCAATACCGATTTGACAACAGAGTGGTTGCTGTCCTAAAAAAAAATAAATACGTAAATATTAACAAATTAGTGAAGAACTGTTATTTATTTATTAATGGGCAGTAGTGAAACTTTTTTGAAACCACCACTGTAACTTATGTAAAATTCGTAAATTATACATGGTGTATCTTGACATGACTTGTTTACTACATGTATTCTACTTCCGTTGATGGAGGATATGCGGTTGAGGAATTTTGAGGGAAAGGCTAAAGAAAATCTTTGTTATGGATAAGTTTTAAAAATATATTTTAAATATAATTTGCGTTGTTAATATCCAATAACTTTAATATCTTTGAATTTTAAATTGCTTTGTCGCTAGATGTCGCTGTTACAATATGACAATGTTAAATTGTACTGTGTAATTTATTTTTCTTCGTGAAATATATTAAAATAATATTATTATTATAAATAATAATATTATTATTAACCGTTAAATGCCTTCAATTCGCTGATATTAGCAGTTTCCATGTATTTTGATTGAGCGAAAACATGCATTTTGAATTGTATCAGAATAATGATATATCCGAATATAGTGACCACCATCTGAAAATACAAAGGTAGTTGAGTATCAAATTTCAAATGTGAGAACATTTCGGTTTTACCCCTCCGAAGTACTTGAGATTGATGTCGAATAATCCGCCACAGGTAAAACGGAGCTTAAGGTGTTGCATTTGCAGGGAGTATTCCCTAAGACCCATTTTTAACATTTGATAGTCTTCCGTAGCAGGCAAGCAATAAATTTGGTGAAGAATTCGTGGGATGCTATTGTACTAACAGAGTTTTGTAATTAGGAACTACAATTATTAGATATAATTGAGCAGCCATGCCTACCGCTTGGATGCATAATTCGCTGTAAGAGCAGGCCAGAAAAATATTGATCGATAGTAAAAGCGTAACACCGATGCGCACTACATATATGAAAGAAAGTGTTAAGTTAATTTAAATGAGTTTTGATATAAGGCTCACTATATTGACAGCAATCGTTCGGATTTACGGATTTTATAAGAGCCCAATTGACAACGTGCGGGATGGTAAGTCCGTTGTAGACGAACAGCAGAGTCATGGACAAGGTGAAATATTCGCCAATCTCACCCACCAAACTCCAGATTCGTCCAACCAGCAACTGATTTCTCTTCAAGGTCACACACATCTCTTGAATCCTGGTACTGCAATTACAGTCCTCTAACTCTATAACGATCTGTTGGAGGATATGGCGCAACTGCAGAATTAGCTCAAAGATCAGCAAAACAAACACGCAATACTCTGCACTTTTGAGTTGAGTCATTATCAAGACGAGCTCAGTGAGTACTTTATTTGTCCAGTGAAGGAAGGGACCAAGTCCCACAAGCGTAAAGCGTGGTGTAAGCCCTACGAGCAGAACTATCCACAGTCCCACGAAAATAGCTATTCGGTATCGAAAACTCCACCAGTGCACTCGTACAGTGAAACCCGGCAAAGAATTATTTATATCCTTCTCCAGATCAGCAATATCCTCGTAGATTCGAGCCAGGCGGCGAAAGTTGAAGAGCATGTTTAGTTGGTTGCAAATAGCCATGGCTACCACAAGAACCTTCTGCGTCCTTCCCATAACTCTGCTAAAATCATCCGCTCGGAAAAGATCTACTTCCTGGTGTAGGGCCACAATGTTGGCATAACACTCATAGATAATCACCAGAAGAATTGCAAGTAAATAGCAGGTGTATCCAGCTATCAAGTAGCCTCTACGTCGCTTGAGCAATGTCCTGGTAAAAAATACAGGCGGAGGTGTGAGACCCAATATGGAAAGAACCTGAAGATAAGGACGAGCTGTGGTCAGCAGACGACTGCGATTAACTTCCATGACCGTCGAGGTGTTAAAAGGCACTGCTAAAAGTCAAAGCTTGGTAGTTAATAGTTTAGCAAACCCTTTTTCTTTAATTAGTTTATTGAGATGATCAAACTAAGTTAAATTAAGTTAAGAACTTTCCATTAGATGTTAAGTGGGTCACAAGAACTTTCATTAAACTGAAAAAAATCTTTGTTTTGGTATTATGCAAAGTCCTGGTAAAAACACGGATGGAGGTGCTAGACCGAATATTGATAAAACCTGAAGATAAGGTCGAACTGTGGTCAGCAGACGACTGCGATGGGCTTCCGTGTCCGGCGAGAAGTAAGAAGACACTGGCAAAAATGCGTGACCCTACGAGTTATTATCTCGGTAAACACTTTTAGTAATTAGTTTGATAAAATCCCTTTGGATATCAATAAAATTAGTTTCCTTTTAAATGTCTTAAAAATACAAAGCCTAAATATTTGATTTTATCAAAAATAAAACCCATACAAGAATGTTATAAAAAAAATCACAAGCTATTATTTCTCCAAAAGGAACAGGGAGGTTGTAGAAATCAACATAAATGGGTTTATTAATCTAAAATTTTACACGTATTGTATCTTTCCTATTTTCTGTTTAACAGGCCTCTGACAGATTTTTAAAAAAATTATTATTTCCCACTGACTAAAAGATAAAATTAGTTTTTCTATTTTATTATTTGTTTGTTTATTTTTTGACGTGTTACCTTATTCATCATAAATTTCGCTAATGTTTTGGTTCTCAAAATATTTTGATTGCGCAAAAACTTGAATTTTGAATTGTATAAGAATAATTATATAGCCCAATATGGTTACGACCATCTAAATAGAGGAGGCTGAGTACAAAATTGCATTTGGTAGAATACATTACTTTTACCCCTCCGAAAAATTTTAGATTCATGTCGAAGAACCCGCCGCATGTGAAGATCAGCTTTAGATGTTGCATTTGCAAGGAGTATTCCTTGAGGCCCATTTTTAGCATTGGATAATCTTCCGTTTCAGGCAGGCAATAAATTTGGTGAAGGATTCGTGGGATGCTATTATACTAGAAGAGTTTTGTCATTATTTCATTCATTCATAAGATATATTTGATCAGGCATACCGCTTTGATGCAGAATTCACTATATAGGCAGGCCAGAAAAATATTGATAGTTAGTAACAGACTAACACCGATTCGCGCTATAAGAAGTAAAATTAAAAGTAAATTCCTTTAAGACTGGATAGAATACTTACAGTACTGACAGCAATCGTTCGGATTGATAGATTTTATGAGAGCCCAGTTGACGACGTGCAAGATAGTCAGTCCATTGAAGAGAAACAGCAAAGTCATAGATACAGTGAAATAACATCCAATCTCACCCACCAACCTCCAGATTCTGCCCACCAGTAGCTGATTGCCTTTCAGGACCACACACAGCTCCTGAAACCTCTCCCTGCAATTACAATCCTCAAGTTCTGTATAGACCTGCTCAAGGATATGCCGCACTCGGAGGATCAGCTCATAAACCAGAAGCACGAACACGCAAAACTCCGGACCTTTAAGTTGTAGTGTTATCAGGATGATCTCAGTAGATAATTTATTTGCCCAATGAAGCAGGGGTGCCAGACGCCGGAGGGTAAGACGTGGAATAAAACTTATTATCAGCACCATCCATAGTCCCACGAAAAGGGCCATTCGGAATCTGAAGCTCCACCAATATCTTCGTCCACTAAAGCCCTTCGAAGATTTTTCTATCTGTAGTTCCAGATCCGCAATGTCCTCGTAGATTCGTCCAAGTCGGGGAAAGTTCAGTAGCATATTTAGTTGGTTGCAACTGGCCATGGTCACCACGAGAACCTTTTGTGTCCTTCCCATAACTTTGCTGAAATCCTCCGAGTGAAATTGCTTTATTTCCTGATGAAGGGCTACAATGTTTGCATAACACTCATAAAAGACCACCAGAAGAATTCCAAACAAGTAGCAGACGTATCCAACTATAAAGTAGCCTTTACGTCGCTTGTGTAATGTCCTGGTAAAAAATACAGGTGGAGGTGTAAGTCCGAACATGGAAAGAACCTGAAGATAAGGACGAGCTGTGGTCAGCAGACGACTGCGGTTAACATCCATGTCCGTCAAGGTATCGATGGGAACTGGCCAGCAACGTTAGCTTCCTCACTTATGACGGAAAACACTCCTTTTTAATTAGGTAGATAAGATGACAAATGCATGCTTGTAATTATTTACAAAGGTTGCATTGGGGTCTAGCTCTTAAATTATTTAACAACAATGGGGTAAAGCCATTGTGTTAAGGTTCTTTGTTTAAATATTGCACTTATGGCATCATTTTAAATTTGGCTAAAATTTTGATTGTATTTAAGGTCTGCAAAAACCTGTATTTTAAATTGAACTAAAATAATTATGTAACCAAAAATGGTGAGCATCATCTGAAACGAAAAAATATATGTATTTGTCTTTAAAATTTATACGGCATATTATACCCCTCCAAAGTATTTAAGATTAATGTCGAATAAGCTGCCGCAAGTGAAAAGGAGCTTCAGATGTTGCATTTGCAAGGAATATTCTCGAAGTCCCATTTTAAGCATTGAAAATTCTTCAGCTATAGGTCGGCAACCCATTTTGTGTAGAATTTGTGGAATGCTATTGTACTAGCAAGGAAAATAAATTGAAACTCAGTTATTACATTAAGATTAACTCAGATCTTACAGCTTTAATGCAGCATTCACTATAAAAGCAGGCCAGCAGTAGATTGATTGATAGTAAAATACTGGCCCCAACTCTCACTGAAAAAAATAGATAGTATGAAAATTTCAGTTGGGGATGCTTTCTAGAGATGTCCTACTATATTGACAGCAATCGCTAGGATTGATGTACTTTATGATGGCCCAGTTGACAATGTGCAGAATGGTAAGTCCATTGTAGAGGAACAGCAGCGTCATAGATAGGGTGAAATATTTGCCAATCTCACCCACCAACCTCCAGATTTGACCGACCACCAATTGATTTCGCTTCAAGGTCACACACAGCTCCTGAATCCTGTCGCTGCAATCGCAATCCTCAAGTTCAGTATAGACCTGTTCCATGATATGACGCACTCGAAGGATCAACTCATAGATCAGAAGCACGAAAAGGCTATATTCCGGTCCTTTGAGTTGAAGCATCAGCAGTATGATTTCGGTGAGAAATTTGTTTGCCCAGTGGAGGAAGGGTCCCAGTCCCACCAATATTAAACGTGGTGCTAGGTCCACAAGAAGCACGGTCCAAAGTCCTATGCAAATCGCTAAACGGAATCGGAAGTTCCACCAGTGTCGCTTTCCACTGAAACATTTGGAAATGTCTTCTAACTCCACCTCTAGATCAGCAATATCTTCGAATATTTCTTTAAGGCGACGAAAGCTTAGCAACATATTGAGCTGGTTAGAAACAGCCATTACGACCACAATAATCTTTGCCGCTTTCCCCATAACTTTGCTAAAGTCCTCGGCGTGAAACTGATCAATATGAATTTGAAGAGCCATAATGTTGGCATAGCACTCATAGATGACAACCAGAAGAATTGCGAAAGCATAACCGACATATCCGGTCATTAAGTTACGCCTAAGTTCCTTGGGCAATGTCCTGTCAAAAAATATTGGCGGAGGTATGAGTCCAAATATGGAAAAAACCTGAAGATAAGGACGAGCTGTGGTCAGCAGACGACTCCGGTGGGCCTCCATGTCCGCCAAAGTGTTAAACGGAACTGTATTAAGCCCCTGAAGGTAAACGACCAACCTGGTAAACACTTTCTATTAATGAGTTAGATTAGATAATCTTAACAATTTACCCTAGCTTTAAAACCTTTCTATGAAGTTACCCACTCAACGTCAATATTGGTTCCGTTTTAACTCAAATTAGAACCGATAATTCAGAAGGTATTTTTATGATAGTTAAAAGGATTGGGGTCTTAGCTTAACATATAGAATAATACAAATTTCTTTTTAACTTTTTATGAAATTGTTAACCGCTTATGTTGAAACTCGCCTTATATTTATTCTCAGCAATGGCTTGGACTTTGAACTGTATTAGAATTATGATATATCCCATAATGGTGACCAGCATCTGCAAGTATATAAATGTAAGCACGGCATTATATTTATTTGGGGTATCATCTTGTACCCCTCCAAAGTATTTTAAATTGATGTCAAACAATCCGCCGCAGGTGAAGAGAAGCTTCAGGTGTTGCATCTGCAAGGAGTACTCCCGCAGTCCTCTGGTTAGAATGGGAAAATCGGATGCAGCAGACATGCAACGAATCTTATGGAGGATTCGAGGGAAACAGTTATACTAGATATATAAAGAAAAATATAATAAAATAAATCATTGGAATGAAAACTTAACTTACAAGTCAACTTACAGCGTTAATGCAAAGCTGACTTTGAAGGCAAGGCACTAAAAGGTTTAATAGGAGCATGGAGATAATGAAAAAACGGTCTGGAAAAAAGAAAATTTTAAGATTAGGGAGATTTAAAAGTATACATTTATTTATACAACCATAGCGGCAGCAATCATTGTCGAGAAATGTATTGATGTATGCCCAGTTAACCATGTGCAGGATGGTCAGTCCATTGTAGAGAAAAAGCAAAGTCATGGACAGGGTGAAATAGGCGCCCACCTCGCCCTCAAGTCTCCAGATGCGTCCAATGAGCAACTGATTCCGCTTGAGGGCAACACATATAGCTTGGAGCATATCCTCCCGATCGCAGTCCTCCAATTCCACCTGCAGCTGAAGAATTGTGTGACGCAATCTCAACACCAATTCGTGAATTATTAGAACAAATACACAATATTCCAGACTCTTGAGCTGCTGCATTATCATGATAAACTCGGTGAGAATCTTACATGGCCAGCTGACATAGGGACCCATGGCCATAAGAGTAAAACGTGGCGTTAAAGCCATCAAAAGGACCAACCACACACCCACACTGTAGACCAAACGGAAGCGGAAACTGTAGCCTTGCCTTTGTCCACCGAAACACTGTGAGGCCTCGTCTATATCCTTCTCCAGATTGGCTATATCCTCGTAGATTCCGCCAAGTCGGCGATAATTAAATAGCATATTTAGTTGGTTGGCAATGGCCACAACCGAGTATAAGCTCTTTTGAATGTTACCCATGACCCTGGTAAAGTCTGCCACTTTGTAATCCAATACTTCCTTGTCAATGGCTACAATGTTTAAATGTGATACAAATAAGACCAGCACAATGATCCCAGCTGCATAGCAGACAAATCCAGCCATCAAGTACCATCTCAGTCTCTTATGTGAGGTGTTGCCAATATTTTGGGGTGGTGGCGTTAGGGAAAACGCGGAAAATATCTGGAGATATGGATAGGCTGTGGCCAAGAGACGGCTCTTTTTGGCCACCATATTGGTTGAGTTTTAAAAACCTACTGAAGAGCAAATTGAAGAATATACCAAGGAAAGTGATGGCTATTAAGTACCTGTAGGTACTAAAAATATTTAATGCTAAGAAGTGGTTAAATTTTTTTTTAATTTTAAATAATATCACAATGAATTGCCATTTCACTTTCCTTTTGGTTTAGCATATCAGCATTTAATTTGAAAATTGTTGTTATTTCCAATACTATCTGAAATACCAAACAGGTTAAATTAATTGTGTACCTTACCCATCACTGAGTTTTCATCGCTTACCTAATTATTCACTATACCAATGCAAGCACATTTCACTAATTAGGTAGATAAGTTGGGCTTCGAGTTGCTTTTCGGGGGGTCATCCTCTGATCCCCTGGATGATTTCTATCTCGGTTGCCTGGCCAATTTCCACGTCATAACGCTGGTAATTTCCATTTACCATACCATGCAAATGTGGGTTAAATTGTTTTTGTCTTTGGCCAGCAATCAGCATTGTCTCTCGACGATTGCATGTGCAGCCACACATTTCCATCTCTCCATCTGTCGCTTTCAATTGCTCCACTTTCTTGCTTCATTTTCCATTTTGTGCACATAATTGCACTTCTTGTGAGCCAAAGTGGGCAAACATCCAACGTCACCATCACCATCGCCATCACCATCGCCATCATCCACATCCTCGCAAGCTGATGCTGCAGCACAAGCCAAATCAAACGAAAACACCCTCTTGTTCAATCCCCAACCGCCTGCTAATCCCGTGCTGGAATTTCCCAGGGATCCTGGGGATCCACATGCACACACGAGGATTCGAGGATACGGATGAGGGTTGCCGGCGCGAAGGCAAGACATTGACGGGATTAAGTGTCCTTTTTAATTTTAAACTACTTCACTTCACTTTGCACAGTCAATGAGTGCGCTGCATCTCCTCCACATCCATCCACACCCACACCCACCTCCACATCCTGATCCTGATCCTTTTTGCCCATCGCTCGGTTAGGCTTCCCTTCGTTTTATTTTTTGTTACTTTGGCCATGTATGTTTCTCTTGCGAGTCCTTTTCTTTTAAGCTTGATTAAGCACTTTGTGTAACTCTATGACATGGACATGCATTTGCATGCTGGACTCCGTGCCAATGGCATTTTTAATTTGCCATAGCAACATATCCTGATCCGGCACCACATCACACCAGTGTTGCCGATAGACTGTACAAAGAAACATGGCTAGAAATAACACAAATAAGGAACAATAAACTAAACAGATTGATAATAATATTTAAGATACATAAAATTGTAAATGTATAACTATAGCCTTTAGTAACCGCCTTCAGAAAATTCACACCTCAGAATATTTATTATATTATACTATTTTTATTACAAAGTGTTGGGCTTACCACTTTTAAAAATATGTCTAGCTAGATTTGTAAAATATATCCTCTGATGAAGATGGTGGTTTTCATATAAAACTTTCAATAATAAATTAAAAATTAAATATTTTATCATTTTAATTTTATTTTTCGTGAGTGAAGTATACATATATATTTGTCTGGAAAAAGGCCAAATTGTCATCGTATCCCAGGACACTCAGCTTCGAGAGCAGCGCAAATTGCATGCATTAGCATCGGCACTGGAGGACGATGAGCTGATGAAGTGGGTGGCGATGGAGGTCCTGAAGAGTGGGTCTGGAGACGCAGAACATGCTTCTCATTTATTATGCACGGCTGCAAAGTAACAATGACTTTGGATTATTGTTTCCTCTCTGCCGCAGCAAACAATTGAAATACAATAAAATTAAATAATTTTTAACAGGCCACAGGAAAACGGAAGTGCTCGTCCATACTCACCCAAACCCAGAGCCCAACAGGCCCGCAGATTTACATGGCCTTAATAGCCAATCTCTGGCGTTGGCGTACAGATAGTCCGTATATAAACCGCTTTTTTGCACTGCATTTTATCATTCTTATTATAAATATATTGTGTATTGTTTAAATTGCATTTAACTTTAACACAAAAAAAAGGGAGAAATATATTTATACACATATTGATATATTTTATTCGCAAAGGTAAATAAATCCACATAAAGGCAATGTGTAAGTTGCACGTTGGCCGTGTGTGCGAGTGAGTGTCTGCGAGCAATAAACAAATACAATTTTATTATTTATTATTTATGTATTCATGGCCATTAAACGGATATCCGTGGCCATGGCGCATTAAATTGCACTGCCACCGCACTCGCCGTCTACATCACCCCTTACCTTTTCATGACTTACAAAGACTCATCCCCATTTTCAATCCATAAATCGGATCACGTGCGTCGTCATGGAGACAGATTTAATGCACTTTCAGTTCATAGATAGAGTGATTGCCGATAAGAAGCTTCCAGGTTTCGAGCAACATGTCGAAAATAAGCTTAATTAAAAGAAAAACTGGGCATTAAAATATGTTTAATATCAATTGCGATAGTTCTTTTAGTCCGAATTTGAATTGATGAGCCTCCTATTGAGGTGCATGCATCTTTAATTTCACCTCGAAAATTTTAGTTTTATAGAAAATCCGGAAATACATAAACGATTAATGCGCTTGAAGGTCTCTAATTATTTTTTACCCACAACTTAATACCACCTGAGGCATGTGATAAGCTTCCGTTGGGCCATGGGTATTTTATTATCTGATGGGAAATCACATGGCTGCGAAACAAATTTAAGGAAGTATCAATTGTTGGGGATAAGGATCCAGCGCTGGCTGGTACCTTCCCCATCTTCCCCCCTTGTGGTTGGCGGTTTTAGTTGACTTGGCACTGAAAGTCTGTCTTTTGCTATCAATATGTAATCAATGCTTTCAAATAACTTTGCCATTCGCAGCAAGGCTTTTGTTTAGTACAAATCAGGAGACGGAGCACCGACGCTTGGAGTTGGGTAATGGCATCACCTAAGCCACCAAGCCATGCGAAACAATGGTGACTTGCGAGTGGAATGCGGATGGTAAGGAGTGATAAGGATGTAGAGAGTTTGGCACAGGGATTCGGAGATGGCGTGTGTCCTCTGCCTGGGGCGCACAAAAGGGATTTCAATAATACGCGCACAATCTGTGCTGAAAGCTTAAACAATAAAAGTGAAAATTCCGTTAGAGCCTGTAGAAGCAAGGGATAGGAATATTGGTGGGATGTGAGATCTCCCTAGTAAGGGATATTGGTAAATCTGAAACTCAAAAAAAATATTTTACAAAGTTAGGTCTTACTCCCGATGTTATTTAGGACTTCTTAAGTTTACTATTAAAATAAAATTCGATATTTTAAAAGTGGAGAATGTAAGTTTAAAATTCTTGAGCCTCCTTACTATAAGGCTATAATTCCCAACCAGCTCTGGTTACTATTAAAATGGTTGCTCTTAAAATTAAATTCCGCATACTTAAAGTGAAAAATGAATGTCGCTTATAATTCCCAACCAGTTATGTCAACATAAGATCGGTTGCCAATTTAGTTAATTTTAATAATTCATACTAAGCTGACTTTAAGCATTTTGGGTTGGTTAATTTTTCTAAGTGTGTTTTTACTTACTCCAAACGAATATACGAGTCTGACGAACTTGAAACTTGTTCATCGCTAAGAGAACTTAAAGTTGCGGTTGAGGGGAACAGGACAATGCCACATGTGTAGCCGTGTAGCTGGGTATTCGAGTATCCCTGCAATCGAGTCACAGAGTATCTTTCATGTTGCCAGCCGTAGACAATGCAGATTAGCCCCGAAAAGGGGATTCACCGCCCACACACACTCTTGAGACCATCTCGTGAGAGACAAAAGCACTCGGCTGGGATTTTAATGAATAACAACATGAAGAAGTGCGGACTGGTTCGCCGGAGTAGGATCCAGCAAGGCATCCACATCAATTACATTGCGGTTGGATGCTGGCTGTTGGCTGTTAGCTGCCATTGCCAGGGACACTCTCCCAATCTCACAAAATCAGAATCAGGAGCACAATCACAATCGAGTGCCAGGAGCACGTTCGCATATGAATATGAAATGCAGAAGCACATGGTTGCGGCCATATCGATGAAAATCAATTCCACTGTCATTTGGGAATCTCTCAATTGGTCGAGGCAGCTGAGAAAGTTCTGTGTTTGTGGCACTGAATTGTCAATATCAGCTCAAGTTGATTTTGCTCCATTATCTGTGCAATTTGGAACACGAATCGACGACTGCTGCAACTGTCGGTTTCGATCCAAAATACCTTTTTGACCTCTTCGCCTGCGGCTTATTGGGCAAATTAGTTTTGCCTGATTGCAAATTGTACATGGAGGCAGCACTTTGCCTCGTTCTCCTTTGACAGGACGTAAATTCAATGTCCTGGCATATAAGTTATATGGCTTAGGTCCTACGTTTTAAACCCGGTTATTCTCGTAACTGAACCAAAACTCCCTCCACCCTGTTGATTTATGTTTATGGGCTTGGCAAATATTTGCGCCACTTCAAAAGCATTATGATGATTATTAGCATTGTTTGCCATCGTAGTAAAACTGTCATACGTGTCTGGCTGACTGTTGGCCCAACATTTGCAGTCGAACAATATAGAAAAAAGAGAGCATCGCTTCGACTGTAGCTATATCTATAAATGTAGCTGTAACGGACAAACGTGAAACGTGACCGACGTGATGTTTATGCGAAAACATTTCCCCCATCATCTGAATAAGTGCGATTGCGAGTGTGAGCCATGGCATTAGCATCCGGCATCGGGATATATACTCACATATCAGCATACATCTGCACAGGCATGCACATCATCAACGAATTCCGCTTGGCCCAAAAACGGGGCATCGACTAATCCCCGAAAGTAAGGCGCTGCTTTTGGGGATAGCATTCCGTTTAAAGTGAGCTCGAATCGAAGGCAGCGGGTCTGGCATTGCCTGCTGAAAGGATCCAAAACCCCAAGGAAATTGATGCTCAAGCACTTAAAGAAATATGATGTGGGTTGTATTTCATCAGGTGCAAACAAGCAAATGTTTTTCTACCAATTCTTAATCACTTTTTACCCTAAGAAATCTTTCAAAAATATTCTTTATATTATATTTATTATATTATTAGGTTCTAAAAATATTATCTGAATTTTGTTTAAGAACCAATCTAACAATTAAGGTATATACATAGTTTAATATATTCGAATTTCTTACAGAGTTAATTTAGTTATTTCTGATTGGCTGCTAAGATGCGTTTAACATAAAAACATTAATACTTTGACTAAACATATTCTATTGGATTTTTCCCTAAAATGTTGTACAACAAAAATGTTGTATTAAAAATTGTAAAACCGAAGCATGTGTATCTACTAAAATTGATTTATAAAATCTCAAGTAGCTATTCTTCCAATTTGAAGCATTCGATTTCTACATTTTAAGAGTATCTCTTAAATTAATTTTCGAATTTTTTCTCAGTGTGGTGGCAGTTACCACAGGCAGGCAGTGTCTGGTCCTTGAGCCAAAAGTCGCACTACCCAGAAGACAACTGCGTGACAATGCCCCGGCTCCAATTCGGGCCCATAGTAGAAGTGGCTGGAAAACTTTGTGCCCCCCCCCCCCCCCCTTGAAAAGGGGGTGACTCCGGAGGAACTTGTCGCGCATATGGCTGCACCTACAAGGACAACGAAAACGACACGGCGACACAAGAAACCAGGAATCGCACCCTTGCCGCCAACGCCGCCAACGCAGCCGCCGCCATTTTCAGTGTAAATATTTAAACAATAATAAGTTGGCGGAAAAACGTGGGGAAAACTCTTATGTTGGCAGCGCGGCAAAGTGAGGCAAACTTTTGTTATCTTTTCACCATGAAAATAGCACGAAATTGAACAGGAAAGAGCCGGCGGAAAGAGTTGAAGGTGAGGTGCCAGGTGGGTGGTAAGCAGGTGAGCTAGGTGAGCTAGGTGAGCCAGGTGATCCAGGTGACAGGTGGCATGGGAGACTACACATCGACGGGTTTTCGACAGACAGACAGAAAGACAGAGAGGGAGTCGGGCTGAAAGCATTGCACGTGCACTAATCATCACGGATGGCGGGCACACGGGGACTGTGGCTGGTGTATCGCCTTTCATGTTTTCAATTAGCGTTAATGTCAGTGCAGCGCCCGATGAGCTGGATCGGGGACCGAAAACTATAGTATCTCCAATGTTTGCGTTCTGACAACGAACCCAACCCATCCCAAATAAAGGCTTGTTAGCGGACGCGCAGACAAAAGAATATCATATCACCATGTCCTGAAATTCATTTTAGAGTTTGGAGTTTTAAGTTCCCTGAAAGTTTAAGCGGCTTGGTTGTAGTTAAGTATTTTTTTTTAAGTGAATGTATAATACATATTAAAAAAAAAATAGTTAAATTTAACTTGGACAAATGAAATGAAAGACAGTTAAGTTTTAGATTATAAATCAACATATCTTGGGAAAAAAAGGTGGTTTAACTCAATGCTGTTTGAGACATCCTCAATACCTGCTTTGAAAACTTCCAACTTAAGTTAACTGCAACTCGAAATTAATTTCCGACAGGTTCAATCCATCATTTACGTTCCCCACAAAGCCAACCTCTTTATTCATACCATAACTGCTCTATAAATATTATCAGGGAAAAGTCTTGCCTTTACCCCGAAACTGTCATTTGCATAACCGTCAATCATACGCCACGTATGGTGGCTCTTGGTGTTCCACCTTGTTTGTTTCTGCCTCACTGGGTGTGCACACACACAGGATGCACAACCACCAGGACCACCAGAACCACCGGCACCACCAGAGAACCCTAACCCACCATATGTTCGATGGCATTGGAAATTTTGCTTCTCGATCTGCGTTTGCGTTTTATTTCCAAATTGAATTTCAGCACTGATTATATTTTTTTTCTTCCTTCTTGGCAGAGCAGCACATTGAATATGGTGGGTACTGTGGATCCTGGGGTTCCGAATCCTGGGGATGCATTGATTGGGGGCGGGGTCCCCTGTTGTTTGCGCCATCCGGTTGCCGGGGGTGCATAAATAAGCGCCACTCAATTATGCAGACTGTGGGCGAAGCAGCTATAATCCTTTATCCTCCTTACCTGCGACGTGTCGATTTGATTTGCTTTGCAATTTATTTTTGAATTGCGCTGACAAGGACACACATCGCACACATACCATAGCATATGTCTTATTTATATAATGTTTTCTTTGACAAAACGCTTTATAAGCTTTATGTACTGGGGGCTTGATATGGAAAAATCACCATTTTCTCTCACTAATATTTTATTTGCAATGTAATTTCAAATCATACATATTTACCTTTGCACTCGAGTAGCTTGGCTTCCACTTCAAAAGGATCTTTTTTGGGGATTTTTCATTTGCCGTAAATTGAGCTCGCAATTAGCTGCTTGATAAGAAATTGCTTTTTTTTGGGTGTTTTAGCCTTTTCCTGCGTCGTCATTAGCAGGAATTTAAAACCTTTTTATTTGACGATGGAAAAAGCTTGGGTCAATGCAAATATTTCATTTGAAGTGACACAGCGTTGGAAATTTGTCTGAATTTCTCTACACAGACGACCGAGGAGGGCATTTAAATGTGGCCCATTACATTTTATATTGCCATTTGCCTTTGAGGTTTGTGTGTTACATTTAATTGCGAATTTCTGTTGAAAAAGTTGCCCTGCCACTTTACCCGCTCGATTTTCTTCCATCATTTTGTACGGCTTCAAGTGTTCAACTCATTAAAAAGTGAAACAAAAATGGCTACAATGGGGGTGGTATGTTAGTCTATTTACCAGACACTGCAATAATTTCCCACCAATAATTGGCTTCAACTACGGACATATGCAAAGGGACAGTGTAATGCACTCCCAATGGTATTATAAATATTTAATGACTTTACCACAAAAATTGATTGACATTTGATTTAAATGTTTGATGTGCTCAAGCACATTGCGACAGGCCAATTATATGTATTAATTACATTTTTACTGCTGTCCATTCAATGCAGAAATTAATTTAAATGAAGCCAGCAGACAAATAAGAACAAAAAATATACCACGGATGACTTAAAGTGTAATTAAAACTTGATAAAATTATTTTAAAAATGGAGAATAGCACTTCGGGCGGTTAAAAAATGCATGCCAATGAGCGTGATGATTGAGCATTGATGACGGTTGAAATTCGTGGAGCGAAAGAAAAAAGTCCTTGGCCACTCAAGTTGATGGAAAAATGTCAGCAACAGTTGGAGCCGCTAGTTGAAAATGAAAATGTGAACGCTTTCACTGCCTTAACTGCGGATCAAATTAAAATTGCGAACAAAAAACGCAGCTCCTTTTTTACTTTTACATATATGCTTATGCCATAAAGTGTATATATTGGGCGATTTTCAATTAAGTTGGCAATTGTTGGCCAGGTAAGGAGGACCTGCCAGCAGATGAGCAGTAGGTACTATATGCTCCTCCTATCGGGAATCAGCATATTTGCTGGACGTGGCTTTAACCGCCTGGCCGCACATAATTAGTGTCATTGGCAGCGATGCCAGCAAATATCCCTGGCCATGTATACCATATAGCTAAAGGTAATTTCGAGGCCCACGGCAAAGACAATTGCACTTTTGATAAATTGCGGCCTGGCAGCAACAGCTGCTGATCTTATTACCGATGTCGTTAATGAAATATTTCCCAGGACATTGCGCGTGGGTCCTGCGAATGAGTATGTGTGTCTGCGTCAAGTATTAATACGGCATATTGCGTATACGCACAGTTAACAGCTCAACTGTGTCAAGGCTGAAAGTGAATGGCAAACAGAAGTGACAAAAAATGAATTAAATTGTGGTATTAACTGCAGTTATAACCAAATATTAATATATATACTTTACACTTGTGCGTTGAAAAGATTTACATTTTTACATGTAATATTATTAAGAAATGTTCACCAATTATCTGAATTTTAAAGGTAAATTTCCTTTAATTCGTTGGACCTATAAATATATAAATATTTATAAAGAAAAGAAATATGAATTTTAAATTTAAAACTATTTTTAATATGAAATTATTAAAGTCCCCTAAAAAAAACAAGTAAAAAATTAAAGTAATGTCCTTGTTACCTGCAATGTTTTCTTACCTGTTCAAGTTGATAAATTTAAAATAAATGTAATTTTATATTTTTTAGATAGTTAGCTTTATTTGACATGCAACTAAGAATATTGAATTACGCGATCGTAGTTACTTTTTAGTCGCCGAAAGTAAGCAACAGCCTTTGTGTGGCTTGTGGCTGACCCATCTCCCCCGGAAAACTACTTTTTACCTATTAGTCGCTTCTACTTTCATTTTCCATTTTCCTCTGTGTTTCCTGCAGTTTTCTGAATTTTTTACCCCAAAAAGCATTGGCAATAAATCGAATTGGTGAGCAGGGGTGGCGGATTTTCGGGGTGGTTAACCCAAATGGCAACAAATTAGAGCTCAAAATGTTTTTCAGCGTTGTTCTAATTCTTCGCCTCGCTGCCGGTTGAAAAATCGAAATCACTCTCACTGCCACCGCCGCCCACCGTGGGGGGCGTGGTCAGGGAGGCTGCGGAAGGAGGTGGTGCAGGTCCTGGATTTGGATTTGGGGCCTGGGTCGGTTTCGCGCTTGAGCTATCATCCGTTTCGCTGCTGTCAACGAAATTAACGCGCTTCTTCTTCTTCAGCTGCTGCTGCTGCGCATCATTAGGCGCCGCTTGTTTGTCTGTCGTGGAGAGTATCGATGTGGGTTTGAGGGGCTTACTGGTGGCCAGTGGTTCCGGTGGGGCAGCTGGCAACTCAGCCACTTCCGGTGGGGGTTCTGCTGGTTCCCCTCCATCGGGAGCTGCAGGATAGGCTTCCTGCTCCTGTAGTTGCAGTTGCTCCTGTCCTGGTAGTTGCTCCTCCTGTTGCTGCTGCATCTGCTGCTCCTGTTGCTGTTCATACCCACTGTAGTCGTAGTTTTGCACCCCACTGTCATCGTACTCCTGGCCAGCATAGCCACCATCGGTGGCATATTGAGCTGCATTCGGATCGGCTATATACTGGCCCGTTGCCTCATCGTATATATAGCCCGGATAGGCGTTGGGATCATAGCCGGCCCCATATTGCCCCGCCTCGTAGTTGCCGTAATCAATATTGGAGTACTCTTGCGGCAGGACCTCGCCACTGGTATCCACAAGCGTAGTTCCGGTGACTTCCGATGCTATTGCATCAGGAGCAGGTGCATCCCCCATCGTGTCCTGTGCTGCTTGCCCATATGCCTGCTGCTGCTGATAGTCTGTGGGATTTCCGATTTCGCTGTAAAGCGGCTCCACTTTTGCGTTTGGCTGCAGATTGGCGGAATCGATGCTGGCATAGATGGGCTCACTGGCCTCGCCATAACTGCTCGCCTCGTATTGCCCGTAACCGGAGGCCTCCGGCTCCAACTGCTGTTGTTGATGTTCCGCCTCCACCTGGAGTTCCTCTGGCGATGTGTTCGCAACCAAATTCTCGAAAAATCCCTGCGTTGGTGGGGCTGCCAGTTCGCCTCCACCTCCTCCTCCTCCACCTGCTTTTCCTCCTGTCAAACGCTCCCCGTAAATGGCATTTTCAATATTCTCTATCGACACACCGGTTTTGGGTTCCTGCTGGCTGCTTGGCGGCGACAATTGATTACCCCTTGCCAGCTGCTCATCAACCGCAGCCGCCGCTCTTTCGAGGGCCGCCCGACTGGCTTTGACTTCGTCCAGCAAATCGTTGCTGATGCCAACTTGGCCACCAACCGCTGATCCTTCGCCAGGACGCACGTTTAAGTGGCGTTTGTCTTCGTGGATTGGGTTTTGTTGGGGCTTGGGTTGGTGCTTGGCTTTGCCATCCTGCCAGGAGGGCAACTCATCGATTTTTAGCTCACCAAAGTATGCTTCAAAGTCGTGCGATGGCTGATGTTGCTGCTGTGCCTCTTGATGTTGCTGCTGTACCTCTTGATGTTGCTGCTGGCGTATCTGTTCTGGCTGATGTCGCTGCTGGCCGGGCTCATTATGCCCCACGACACTTGGTGATTTTTCATACTCGACTTTAGTCACGCGTGAATTTGTCCAGGCATCCAGGTCGGTGACTTCCCTCTGCGGTTGCCCGCCCACATCCTGGCCAGAACTGGCTCCCCCTGCTCCTCCTGCAGCCGGCAGCTCGGTTAACGTCAGCGAAGGCGACGACGTCTTTGGCAATTTATCAAATGTCAACGAGGATGTGGCCATTGTCGAGGAAGTGCTGCTCAGCTGCCGCGCAGCCTTCTCCTGGCTGGATACAGTCGATGTGGGTGTCGCAGGTCCTGCTGCAGCTGCTTCTGCTGCTCCTGGGGAATGTATCCCCGCCTGATAATCACCTGTCAAGTGGGACTGCATGCGCTCCGGTAAATCGGCATTCTCATTATCAAAGGCGCGCAGTGTGGCGCGCAAATCGAACAGGTTCGAGGTGCCAAGGGGAGCTGCCCCAGTGCCAGCGCCAAAGAGCTCCGGATAGTAAACAGGATGTCCAGCTGGAATGGGATGAACGGGAGGACCTGCAGCACCTGCTGTGGCAAACTGGGGCGTCAAAAGCATGCCCGCCTGCGTGGGCGTGGCCATGGCAAAGGTCCAGGGCTGCGGCGTCGACTGCGGATTGGTCACCACCTGCGGCTGCGGTTGCATCAGGACAGGCACCGGCATCACTCCGCCGGCTCCGTTGGGCACCGCCGATGTCGTCGTCGTCTGCTGGATGCATCGCAATGTTTGATTCTGCACCAATTTCGCAAAGTACATTTGGTATTGCAGCTGTTCAAAGGGGGGGAAAGGAAAGATGTAGATTGAGGGTTTGGTACAGGCACTCAAAAAAAACATATGATAATTATTTAAATTAAAAAAAAAATTGTTCTAACTTACTTATGAACTTCATAAGTATCACTAATTTAAATATCAGTTTAAGAATATTTAAAACTTTAAAGCGATCGAATTTCCTAAAAGAACAACTTTTTCAATTCAACATTTTTTTAAATCGGTCATCAGAAGTCTACCGGCGAAAACTCGCCGTATTCGGGTGTGTCTAAATCAGTAAATATTTGTCTTATGAATAGTAAATATTTTGAATAATTTACAGGATTGGGTTTCTCTCTTTGATGTAAAGTATGATGATGATTTCTTAGCAATTTCATAAGACAAAATTATACTTGTTGGAGCATATTACAGCATAAAATAACTTATTATTGCAAAACACTTTTAAATCATATGTGTTCTTTATTTTGAGTAACATTTTAATAAATGATTTCTTAAGTTTCCGAGTGCGACTGACTTACCTTCATCATTTTAAGCCGCTCGCTGCGCTGCGACATGGCAGCCGTTTGCTCGTCGATGCGCTCCAGCATGTGGACCAGCTTCTTGTTGCGCTCGTTGCGTTTGGTCTGCTCCTCGAGGAACTCCTGGTACTTTTGGCGGCTCTTGTGGCGCACCGACTTGTCGCTGGCGAACATACAAATATCCGTTCACCTTTATGGGGAATATGAGGGAGAATGACAAAAGCTACTTACAGCTCGCTGCGCTTCTGCAGGACTTTATCCAACTTGTGCTCCAGCTGCTGGCGATTATCCTCGCTGCGGGAAAAGGGAAATCGAGGGGAAAGTCGGGTCAAAGGGAATGCGTTTGATTTGTAAGCGGCTGCATATGCAGAGGAAAGCTTAGGAAAAGCTGACAGACACAAATCAATGGACTTGGCCTTTGTGTGAGTCTACTGCTCGATGCAGGGCATTTGAAATTACCCACAAACAGGGTATCAACGAAAACCACTCAAAACATAAATGCATTGTTAGATGTGCATTTAAAGCTTTTAAAAGGGTATTAAGCATTTTGAAAAATAATATTTTGTTTTAGAACTCAGTTGCATATGAAGCTAGAGCCACCCTAGTTTGTAAACATATATTTCTTTATCTGAACAAGAGCAAAAAGGTTCACCATTTACTTAAAGTATACACATTTGGGTATTTTAACTTTATTTTTAAAGCGAAATAAAAGTTGTAACAACCTTGAAGTTTTAATTGTTGTTATATAACAATGACTTTAAGCAATGTGCGCTTTTAAAATAGGTATTTAATTTTGCTTTTAAAAAAGGTATTTAATTAATTATACTTTTTTTTGTAAAACTCATTAGTTTCGTTTGTCGCCTATAATTCTAAAATAATAACGAAATTGAGCCGATTTAATGGGCACATTCAAAATCCATTGTATAATAAATGAAAAATAAACCGATTGAATAATTTAATGATTGGCTTAGTTATTGTCTGCAAATTTTAACAGTGAGGATATTTTAATTATGTTTCGAAACATTTTCGGCTATAAACAAAAATTAGATTTAATTTACCAATGGCTATAGTTATAATTTGGCTTAAATTCATATTAGTTGGGCTTATATTTTTGATCAGCTCACCTCCGCTGGAGTTTCTCCTGTAGCAGCTCCACCTGCAGCTTATAATTCTCAAGCTCGGCTTGGGGAAACATGGCTTATAGGGGAGAATATCCTTTAGTCCTTTGGCCGGAACCACAGCGAACTTTACCTCTCGACGGCACCGACTCAACTGGCCATATGCAATAATACTACCCGCTATTGACACAGTTTGCTTGCCACGGGGATATTAATGCGACAGTGTGTTCTATTTTTAAGGGAACTTTATTTGAGTAGCCGCATTAAATACACGTTCGTATGGGTGATTGCGATTGGCATTTGTTTTGTTGAGTCGCGTTGTCATGGCTGCCTGGTTTCTTGGCTCTTGGTGGTTCCTTTGCGTATTTATTTTGGTGGTTGCTTGGCATTGCCCAGGGACATTTGGCCCTTATCGATTTCCCTCGTCGCCTGTCGGCTTTCCCAACGTGCCACGCATTGAGGAGCAACTAACTTTCGATTTTTCGCCCCATGAATTTTACATTCCAGAGTCGTTGTTGTTTTTTTTTTCGTTTTTGTCGTGCCCTGTGTGGTATACTAATTACACGACCGGCAAGTGGGTCACTTCTTTTTGAACTCCGTCCAGTTTTGTGCTCTGCTCTTGGCTCCGGTTTTCAGTGGGCCCAAAAAACGTGTAGAGTCGTCTAGGGTCACCGGACCCGCACGGCCCAGCCATTTATAATGCATTGCACGGGATTTGCCTGCACGAGTGGGCCCAGCTTCTTCCATTCCTGTTCTGATGAGTGTAAACACATGTTGTTGTCGCACACTCGCACCCGGGCTTCACTGAGGAAAAATATCACGAAGAAATGGTATTTTTAGATGTAAGTTCGAAATATTTGATATTTTGGTTTTTCATAACTAGAGTTATTTGATCCTGATTTGGACGTGGGATACCTCTATGAATTTGGGTTTAAATTCTCTAATATTCTACATTCAAATATTTCTCTTAAAAGATGGTTCCATTTTTAACCTATTTTCATGTTAGATTTTTTCTTAATTGTAATGGGTTTTAGAACTATACCCCAAAACTCCACTTCCATAACTTTAGTAATTGGAATCCGATTTAGACGTGGGATACCTCCATGAATTTGTCGTTTAATTATCTAAAAATCTGCATTAAAATATTTATTTTTAAAAATGGTTGAATTTTCAACCCATTTTTATTTTCGATTTATCATTATTTCCAATGAGTTTTAGAACGATACCCCAAAATTGCACTTCTACTTTCCATAACTTTGGTAATTGTATTCCGATTTGAACGTTGGATACCTTTATGAATTTGTGGTTGAATTCTCTAAAAATTTACATTTAAATATTTCTCTTAAAAGATGGTTCCATTTTTAACCCATTTTCATATTCGATTTTTCTTTATTTCCAATGGGTTTTAGAACGATACCCCAAAACGGTACTTCCAGATTCCATAACTTCAGTAATTGAACTCCGATTTGGACGTGGGATTCCTCTATGAATTCTCTATTGAATTCTCTAATAATTTACATTTAAATATTTCTCTTAAAAGATGGTTCCATTTTTAACCCATTTTCATATTAGATTTTTCCTTATTTCCAATGGGTTTTTGAACGATACCCCAAAACGGCACTTCTAGATTCCATAACTTTGGTAATTGGATTCCGATTTGGACGTGGGATACCTCTATGAATTTCTGTTTGAATTCTCTAGTAATTTACATTTAAATATTTCTCTTAAAAGATGGTTCCATTTTTAACCCATTTTCATATTAAATTTTTCCTTATTTCCAATGGGTTTTAGAACGATACCCCAAAACGGTACTTCCAGATTCCATAACTTCAGTAATTTAACTCCGATTTGGACGTGGGATACCTCTATGAATTTTTGGTCGAATTCTCTAATAATTTACATTTAAATATTTCTCTTAAAAGATGGTTCCATTTTTATCCCATTTTCATATTAGATTTTTCCTTATTTCCAATGGGTTTTAGAACGATACCCCAAAACGGTACTTCCAGATTCCATAACTTCAGTAATTTAACTCCGATTTGGACGTGGGATACCTCTATGAATTTTTGGTCGAACTCTCTAATAATTTACATTTAAATATTTCTCTTAAAAGATGGTTCCATTTTTAACCCATTTTCATATTCGATTTTTCCTTATTTCCAAAGGGTTTTAGAACGATACCCCAAAACGGTACATCCAGATTCCATAACTTCAGTAATTTAACTCCGATTTGGACGTGGGATACCTCTATGAATTTTTGGTTGAATTCTCTAATAATTTACATTTAAATATTTCTCTTAAAAGATGGTTCCATTTTTATCCCATTTTCATATTAGATTTTTCCTTATTTCCAATGGGTTTTTGAACGATACTCCAAAACGGCACTTCTAGATTCCATAACTTTGGTAATTGGATTCCGATTTGGACGTGGGATACCTCTATGAATTTCTGGTTGAATTCTCTAATAATTTACATTTAAATATTTCTCTTACAAGATGGTTCCATTTTTAACCCATTTTCATATTCGATTTTTCCTTATTTCCAATGGGTTTTTGAACGATACCCCAAAACGGCACTTCCAGATTCCATAACTTTAGTAATTGGATTCCGATTTGGACGTGGGATACCTCTATAAATTTGTGGTTGAATTCTCTAGTAATCTACATTTAAATATTTCTCTTAAAAGATGGTTCCATTTTTAACCCATTTTCATATTCGATTTTTCCTTATTTCCAATGGGTTTTAGAACGATACCCCAAAACGGTACTTCCAGATTCTATAACTTCAGTAATTGAACTCCGATTTGGACGTGGGATACCTCTATGAATTTCTGTTTGAATTCTCTAGTAATTTACATTTAAATATTTCTCTTAAAAGATGGTTCCATTTTTAACCCATTTTCATATTAAATTTTTCCTTATTTCCAATGGGTTTTAGAACGATACCCCAAAACGGTACTTCCAGATTCCATAACTTCAGTAATTTAACTCCGATTTGGACGTGGGATACCTCTATGAATTTTTGGTCGAATTCTCTAATAATTTACATTTAAATATTTCTCTTAAAAGATGGTTCCATTTTTATCCCATTTTCATATTAGATTTTTCCTTATTTCCAATGGGTTTTAGAACGATACCCCAAAACGGTACTTCCAGATTCCATAACTTCAGTAATTGAACTCCGATTTGGACGTGGGATACCTCTATGAATTTTTGGTCGAACTCTCTAATAATTTACATTTAAATATTTCTCTTAAAAGATGGTTCCATTTTTAACCCATTTTCATATTCGATTTTTCCTTATTTCCAAAGGGTTTTAGAACGATACCCCAAAACGGTACTTCCAGATTCCATAACTTCAGTAATTTAACTCCGATTTGGACGTGGGATACCTCTATGAATTTTTGGTTGAATTCTCTAATAATTTACATTTAAATATTTCTCTTAAAAGATGGTTCCATTTTTATCCCATTTTCATATTAGATTTTTCCTTATTTCCAATGGGTTTTTGAACGATACTCCAAAACGGCACTTCTAGATTCCATAACTTTGGTAATTGGATTCCGATTTGGACGTGGGATACCTCTATGAATTTCTGGTTGAATTCTCTAATAATTTACATTTAAATATTTCTCTTACAAGATGGTTCCATTTTTAACCCATTTTCATATTCGATTTTTCCTTATTTCCAATGGGTTTTTGAACGATACCCCAAAACGGCACTTCCAGATTCCATAACTTTAGTAATTGGATTCCGATTTGGACGTGGGATACCTCTATAAATTTGTGGTTGAATTCTCTAGTAATCTACATTTAAATATTTCTCTTAAAAGATGGTTCCATTTTTAACCCATTTTCATATTCGATTTTTCCTTATTTCCAATGGGTTTTAGAACGATACCCCAAAACGGTACTTCCAGATTCTATAACTTCAGTAATTGAACTCCGATTTGGACGTGGGATACCTCTATGAATTTGTGGTTGAATTCTCTAATAATTTACATTTAAATATTTCTCTCAAAAGATGGTTCCATTTTTAACCCATTTTCATATTCGATTTTTCCTTATTTCCAATGGGTTTTTGAACGATACCCCAAAACGGCACTTCCAGACTCCATAACTTTGGTAATTGGATTCCGATTTGGACGTGGGATACCTCTATGAATTTCTGGTTGAATTCTCTAATTTTCTACACTCAAATATTTATTTTAAAAGAGGGTCACATTTTTGGCTCATTTCCATGTCCGGTTATCCCGCAATGCCAATGGCTTTCAGAACGGGAACCCAAACCTGCACTTCTAAATGGCATGACAAAATTAATCTAGGCTATATTATAAATTTTTTCATTTTACCTGCAACCATTTTTCTCAGTGCAGACCCTACCCCTTATGCTCGTCCAAGCGTGCGGCACCTGAATGTGAATTAATGGTAGTGGCGTCTATCACTCCCCCGGCCGCAGACAACAGCACAGGACCTCTCGCACACGCTGACATATTCACACGCTCACCACGGTGTCCTGTATGTCCTGCGAGTGCCGTATGTCCTGCCTGTCCTGGCTGCCATCATCAGCGTTCCCAGCGTCAGCAGTGACCACTCCCTTGCTCCTGCTCCTGCCAGGGCCAGCGAAGCCACAGCAACTCCGTGTCCTGCTTGACTTGCTCCTGGCTTTGGCATTGGCTTCGCTCGTCCTGGCTTGGCTCCTCCATGTGGCACATGTATAGTATATGGCTATGTGCTATATGCTGGCATTGTCACGGTGTCGTGGTTGCGGGCCGCAATATAAAATTTTTGGTTATTTACATGTAGGGGATAACAAACGGCCGGAGGGCGGGATCCTGTCATATGTGCGGCAGGTTATCTCCGTGGTTCCTTGTTTAAGGACACAGAATGCTGATGGGTCAGCGGGCAAGAGCATGAGTGTTAAAATTCAGGGGCTCGGTTTCAAGGGGGGTGATAGATTTAAATAAACTTTGGTTTCCTCTTAAAACATTTAAAGTATATAAACAGTCTTTTAAAGGGTAGGTATTCATTAATTTAAATTTTTCTATTATGCCCTTTAGCTTTAGCCCCATCAGTCGCCTTCCTTGAGCTTTTTAAGAGGTAAAATGAACTTGTTGCCAAGCGACCAGGACCACGGACAATTTCTCCTTGTCGCTTCCAATTCTGGTAACTGAAATTCGCGACATTCTTGGCTAAAAATACTGCAAGTGCATTTTTGAAAAGAAGAAAAGTAAAGTAAAGTAATAAAGTTGTAGCGGTTTCGAGATACTCAGCAAAATTATTTAAAATAAAAAAAACATAAAAGAAATATTGTAAAACAGGTTAAAACGTATACGATTTAATAATAATTTTATCAAAGGATCATATTTATTAGGAATACTTAAGAAAACATACACATAACTATTAAGTGATAGTGTTCCTCATAAGTCTTATTTTGAAAAAAGTATATTCTTGAATGAGTAACAAAGTTTCTACCCTTTAACATTTTAATTTTTCTGCTTGGCTGCCTTTTCTTTGAAAAAGTGTCTAACATGGCCTTGGACAAATGCAAACGGGCGAACTTGAGGACCTGTTTTCCCGACTAATATTTGCATATTTATTATATAGCTCGAACAATTTGCGACAGGGCCTTGAAGTTATTAATAGCAGGATGACTTGGCATGTCCTGGCACCCGAGTAATATCTTCGATTGGATTTTGGCTGAGTGCGCGCAAGGATATCGATGGGAAGTTTGTCATAATCGAACATTTGCATTGGAATAGAGCTAGGGGATACTCGTACAAAAAGAGGGTCCTAAATGGAAATTGAAATTTTTTCCGCTGGAAAATTCTTGCTTGTGGCGAGCGTGGGCGATTTATGTGTTTGACTTTACGCTGCAGTTGTGCAGAGTGTGTGTATGTGAGTGCTTATCAGGCGCTGCACAGCGAACTTTTTTGGGGGCACTTAATTTTGGCTGGCATCCTTAACGTCCTTAACGTCCTCAAAAGTCGGCGAATGGGAATGGGAATGGCGGCAATGCGCGACCCGGAGAGCTTCTTTCGCCGATTTGCAGTCAATGAAGTAGAAAACTGAAAACTTTTTCTTTTCGAGTCTATTAAAAATAATGGCAGCTGAAAGCAGAAGAGCCGGCCAAGTGCGAACTGCTTGCTGCTCTGGCCCCCATGTGTGCGTTTTGCCGCCCCTTCTCTTTTTCGCAACAGTCTTGCCGTCTCTTTTCCCCCGAGTATTGCCATCTCATTCTCTATCTCTGCGTGTGTGTGCGCGAGACATCGGCGGGCATTAATTTAATGTCCGCCCTGCCATTTTTCACTACGGCCTGGTCGCCAGACATTGTAGCCCGGTGCATTGACCACTTTCGGCGGTTTGCCTTTAAAGCGCGCTATTACCCTCGCAAGAGATCGAGGCTATTTGGCCTTTTGGAGTATCTATTTGATAAGGGGTCGTATGAGACCCATGCACAGTTTGATGTTTTGTCAAAATAAGATTATCAGTGAGCGAGATTATGCAATCTTAAAATCCACAAAGAGACAATCGACAGTGTAAAATGAAAAGCCAAATAGCTTCTAAATTTTATTTTAGCTGTCTAAAAGTATGCAACAATATATTTTAAACTAATAAATACAGTTAATTCATCCAGAAAGACGATAATCCTTTTTTCGTTGCATACTTTCAGAAACCTAATATAAAATTTAAAAGTGATTAATAAGCCCTCGTTATTTTTGTGATGTTTTGTTTATCATTATTATTTTAAATCAATAATCAATATGTTTAGATAATTATTTGAAAACCTATTTAAAATGTCTGCTTAAATTAAGTTAGTATTTTATCCAGAGACAATCTTTTGCATAATTGTATAACCACAACCCAGGGTAATCGAAATGGCACTACCACATCCTGTAATGCCAACGAGGTCCATGTACTTATTTTATTTTTAAACCCTGTCGCTGCGGGCATGCTGGGCAAATGGCCGAGTGAACGGAGTCGAAGAGCAGGCGGCGTGCAGGTTTTGCGGTTAATGCGATAATTTAATTGTAATGCGGGTCTGGAGTCCTGCGCGCCAATAATTTAACTTGCAATCAGCGCGGCATTTATTGGGTTAAACATATAAGCCAAGCGCCCATGGCGAAGACGCATACTTGCATGGCTCAAGGAGTGAATGAACCCCAAGGATACGCGGCCACAGATACATTTACAGATACAGATGCGCAGCGAAAGGGAAAAATGGAAAGGAAACGAAGGAGGAGGAGAAGGACTCCAAGGAGCACGAGGATGGCAAATAAATTCAACGATTTCTGTGCAATAAGGGGTCCAACGCAGTCAGTTGGGCATTTTCGCACGTAAGCCACGAGGACGATGACAGCAATGAAATATGCAAGCCAGGTCCTGAACCCAAGCATTTTTCCAAGGCGCATAAGGCGTACATGAGTCAGAAGTTAAAAACCAGTGTGGGCTTGGGATGGTGAAAATCCGAGTTCATACCCAAAAGCCAAAAACATTTATAAACTTCAGCACATCCTAGCAACAGTTGCCCGGGGTGAACTCCAGGGATTGGCTTTTAACTATTGTCTCTGGCTAACACATTTCGGTATTTGTATTTGGTAGTTGCAATGTCGCAAGGACACACGGAGGAGCAATTGCTGGAACTGCGGCGCATCCTGTTACTGACCGTGTATAAGAACACCTTGAATCAGCTGATCCTGCAACAGCGTTCCCAGCGTTTAAATGCCAGAAAACCACTCATGCTGCCCGCTTCTTTGCAAAGACGTCGCAGTTCGTCAATGGGGGAGCAGGAAAAACCAGAACGTATCCTTATTACCGGAAAGGTTCTTCCCAGATTGGAATCCCTGCTGGGAGAGCCAGAGAACGATGCCGATCTGCTGGATGAGGATGTCCTGAATGCCCTGAAGTTCGAAAGGGATATGGATGCCCTTAGAATGATCTTTGAAGTGGCCATGAATGATCCCGAATTGGCTGAGAAGAAGGGATCAGAAGGGATAGAAGATGTTAAGGATCTGGACTCTGAAGAAGGGGACGCTCTGCAAAGTCCAGGGGAAGAATTCGAAGGGGCAAGTAAGGAAATAATTTCTAATGAGTATAAAGATATGAAAATCATGAATCTGCAAATTAATGAAAGGCAAAGTCCACTTGGAGATGAACAATTACAAGATATTAAGCCGCTTGTTGATGAAGGGGACAGAGATTTGGAAACCCTGGAAACCAAGAAAGGGGAAACAACTCCCCAGGAGGATGAGGGTCTGGAGAATCTTAGGAGAGCCATCGCTGCCTTGGGTGGCAACAAAAGCGAGGAGTCGCAGGCTGCCCAACAGCTGCAGGAATCCAAGGATGAGCTAAAAAAACTCAAAGAAGACCTGGAAACGGAGAAGCGGACTACCAAGGATAAGATACAGAATCTGGAGGAGCGCATAGCCGATACCAAGTACAAGCTGCGTTGTGTCTCCCGGGTCAATGACCTCGAGTACAGTTTGGTGCAACGCTGGGAGGAGGGTCGCCTGGCCCAGGGAACCATTTGGGGTGAGAATGCAGAGCGTGCCTATTTAAGGGATATTTTGGACATCCGACAAAAGCTGGCACGTGAGGAGCGGGTGAGTGCCGAGCTGCGCTCCTTTCGCCAGCGGGAAATCATGGAATTGCAGGCCAGGATTAAGGAGTGGCAGGAGCGCTACGTCAGCGAAATGCGACGGGTGGATCGCGAGGCGGAAGCCTGGGAGCTGCGCATCCTTGAGCAGAAGAAGCTACTGCAGCGCCATCGCGAGATATTCGAGGAACGGATGACCTATGTCCAGGAGTACCGCGCCCAAAAGGAGGAGGAGCAGCGCCTGCTGAACCTCCAGATTCACCGCATCGAGTGCGCCGTCAGACTCCAGGCCTGGTGGCGCGGCACCATGGTGAGACGCGGTCTGGGACCGTTTAAAAAGAAGCCCAAGCGCGGCAAACGAGGCAAGCCCAAGAAATAGGACACTGTACAAAATAAATAATAATATTATTTAATAATATGGAAATGATACAAATATCTAATATATTAATAATATATTGTATATTATATCTCACCATCAATATGGATCAAATATCATCTTATCTTATCATCATATCATACATCATTTAATATTATTATATCATATTATCATATTAGTACATCATATCATATCATAATATTATATTATCATATCATATCATCGTATACTTAAATGCCTACGCATAGATAGTCTTATGTAAAATTTTCATTAAGTACTGCTAAACAAATTGCTTGAGATTTCTGTGACAATTTGTCTTTTTATAAAAACACTATCGCTTTTAATTAATATTCAGATCGAATTATACTTACCAGATTTATGATTTATTTTATTTTCCTCCGTGTTCTTTTGCCGCTCGGATTTTTTCAGCCCTTTCCGCTGGCTTTATGGAAATTAACTTGTGACTTAAAACCAATTAAAAGTTGGACGCGCTGCAGTTAACACGTCAGCGGTTGGCTACTGACGTGGCCCTTAATGACATGCTGCCAGTGTCAACAGGCCCGACTCGAGAATTGTTTACGCCGGGCGATAATAATGGTTTAAGGATGGAGTGGGGGCCCCCAAAGGGTAGTACTGACCCATCCGAAAGGCAAAAGTTGAAGTTGCATCTGGAGTTCCATTGTTTTTCCTCTTGTCCCATTCTCATTTTCTTTTCCGCATTTATTTATCTTTTATGCCAGGGAATGGCCAAAAGTGGTTTATTTGTTGCGGCGCATTCATTGGCAACACAAATGGGCGGCGGGCGGTTGCGGCCCAAAGGGGGCGTGGCACTATGGGAGCAACATTTTGTTTTCGATGCGTGCAGTGGAGATAAACTGCGACAATTTGCCCGCTGAATGAGTGGAATGGAACTTTTTCCACTGGCGTCGCAGAAAAAAAAAGGGCCGCGAAACAAAAGCAAAACTTTCCCACGAGTGTGCCAGTGTGGACATTGCAATTTAAAATATAATTAATGGTCGTCGCCGTAATTTATTGAATTTGCATGGCACAAGGCTGCATTGCTGTCATTTCCTGTTTGCCTGTTTGCCGTTTGCCAGTTGGCGGGTTTTCCACTTGGAGAGCCCAGTTTTGCGAATGTCCTTGCGAGGCGATTGGAGTGTCTGCACACTCACATTCGCACTCACATGCACTCACTTTGGTTTTAATGCACTCCGCCCGGTCAGCCGGTCCCTCGCAATTGTTGCTGCCTGGCTGCCCGGTTGGCGGAGCAACAATAACATCCCGATAATGACTGCCGAAAGTCCATTTCTGGCTACCAAAAAAAAACCAAATGCCCGGTTGCCACTTGGATGCGAAATTGGTAAACGAAAAGTCTTACCAGAAAAAGCGTACCAAAAAAGGGTACCGAAAATTTGAAAAAATGCAAGTGCCGAAATGTGTGCCAATTTCGGAGAGAGCTCCATTTATATTTTAAAAACCAAATTAATTGATTGAATGGCTTGCAGGTTGCCAAGTGATCTAAGCTTTTTCAGAAGAAATAAGAAATAATTTTAGAACACATAAATTGTATTTAAATATATAATGCGAAATCATTCCAAATATCTTAATTTATCAAGCAATTAAAAAATAAATTTGTGAATTTTGAATTATACCCAAGAAATGTATAAAAAATGTTTAAACATTTATTTTTAATATTGATTTTTCATTATTTTAGAAAAAAAGGTCTTATGGAGGAACAACTTTCTAGTACTTTTTTTTCAAACTTCGGATTCTATTTTTTGGAAAAAATTGGAAATTAAATTTTCATTTTGCAAGTAGTTCATGTTCCTGGCATCACTAACAAGTTTTTTACCCACTGATTACTAAAAAACGGATAGAATAGACCAATTTTGAAAAAAGGGTAAAATGAACCATTTTCGGCACCAGCCACCAAATGTGGCCAACGTGGAATGTCGGGCCTATTGTTTGGCCACCATGGCGGATGAATTAATGGAAGATGGAGCTGGGTTGCATGGCGGGAAAGCGGGAAGGAGGGCAGCAGACAAACAATCTTCCACGCTTTTCCCTTCCTTTTTTTCGCTTCATTTTCCCGGCTATCTCTGGCCATCTCTTATGCTCGTTTTGGCCAGGCCAGCTCCAAAAACCAACTCATTCTCGCTTCCTGCACTCTGCATGCCCCGCACTATTTGCAGCTTGAAGAAAGCGGCAGCGAATGCTCCATAATGGAGGCCCTCATTCCCCGTAGAAGCTATAGTAACTCGCTGCGTTCCGTGTCATGTGCGTTACTTAAAACCTACAAAACGGCAACGAGTCCGCCTTTAAAACGGGACGCAGCGCAATACCCGTGGGCCAGAACCCGGGCCCGGGAAAAAAGGGCCAACCGGGGAACCCGAAAAATTTACATACAAATTAGGGTTAATGAGCAGTGAAATTGTTATTTAACTTCAGTTGGCCCGTTAAGCGCTTTAAAGTGCGCCACCACTTGAGCCAAAGGAGTGGAGTCTTCGAATATCTACGTAGTTTGCGACACGTTTTCGAAATTCTCTTTAGCAATGTGGCCTTAAATGGGTTATCCTTTAAAAACTCTATCGTTCGCCCCAAAGCAACAGAATTTAATTAATAATCTTGCGCATGATTCATAAATTGATTATAGCTCATACGCCATGTGTTCTTAAATTAATTTCCATTCCCATTATTATTTTTATATTCATTTTTCAGTTTTTTACTGCTGCAGCAGCAGCGTGGAAAATGAGAGTTTTATTTAAAATTTAATCAAACACTTTAATTTGATTAACAGCGCACGTCTTTCAATATAAATTTATGGCCGCACGACGCATAATCAGAGACCAGAACCGGAGTGCCGGAATGTCGGAGTGCCTGGGTGCTCCACTGACCAGCCGTAAAAAAGGGTTGACCGCCCGCACATCCGTTCACCCGATCTCAACTCCCGTCTTTCCCGGGCTTTCAACACATCAACGCAGTCATTTGATATGCGTACATGTGACGGGGAAAGTCGGGGAGTTCGGGAAATCGGGGGATGTGGGAACTGGGAGACTAATAGCAGCACGTACGTTTGATAAAATATTTTATTGGCATGTATGGGTGGCTTCCTGACGGGCCCAGCGATTTTATAGATTTTTCTAATGCTTTGATGGAAGGTTTTTTTTTAAACTCCATCACCCCTTTTCTGGGCACTCTTTGAAATATGGTCCCACGAGTTTTTACTCTTTATTGGGGGACAAATCCACGCTGAACATGTTTTATAATTAAATATATTTTAAGTCTTATAAATGCACTTTATTATAATGCTTAATCGCGATGAACGTATTTTATAATAAAATATATTTGAAGTTTCATAAACAAAATGGGTTTATGTTGTTTAAATATTTTAACTCAGAGTATTATAACTAAAACGATTTAAATGGGCGGAGTTTTTAGGACGAAAAAATATACCACTTCTAGAAAGCTCATTTTTAAGACTCTTTAAATAGATATATTACCAATTCTGATTATGGAAGTCCTAGCAACTGTCAAAATTCTAGAATTATAGAAGCTCCTTTGTATTTACAGCAAAGCAACTCCTTATCTCTTATTGATTGTTTTCCCCATGCATTCCTCATGAAATTAGTGCAACGTCTGAACAGCAATTTGGCCACACAAATCATTTTAGCATAATATACAACTTCGGCTGGTGGAGTTTAACAACAGACGAGGATGGCATTTTTATTGGCCTACGTGTCTTTTGTGCCATGGCTGTTGTGCTTTTCTGTGGATGTTGCCACAACACACTATCTCGTCATGCGAATCTGGAATAAATCTTTCATTTCATTTCTGGTGCACGGAAGTCACGGCCACCGGTCAGCAAGTTTTTGGGGCTGCTTTCGCAGGCTATGATGATAAATGCCGAAAAATCCGAAATGCTGTCATCTTTTGAGCGGATACTCGATTTTCGCTGGCAAATTCCATTGAGTCGCTCTCTCATGGCGTTTGGCATACTTCCACAATTAGTTCAAGTCATGGGAAAAGCGTGAAATTTATGCTCATTTGAGGGAATCCAAAATCGCGTTCAATGAACCTGTCCACATCAACGTACGACCCACTAAATTGAATTCTTTGTTTTGGCAGCAGCCAGCCAACAGCTACAAAATCCAGAAACCAGAATACCGAATGGGGATGAAAAAAAAAAAAACTTGGAAATAAGCAAAGCAAAAGTTTTTAGCAAACGGCAATTTTGTGTTATTTCATTTGTTTGCCTGCTTATATTGCCGGGGTGCCCCGTTTGGAATTTTAAATATGGCGTCTGTTTTGTTTGAAAACGGAAACGAGTGTCTGTCAGTTTATTTGTTTGTTGTTGATGATGTTGTTGCTGCTGTTGTCGTCTCCGTTTTGTTGGCCCCAAAAAGCAGTCCCAGAAACGAAGTCAACCAACTTTGGCAAAGGAAACGCCGCCTAATGTGTTAGTTTGCGAGCGAGTATACTCGCATTCAGAGGTCGGTGTGTTTGTGTAACTTTGTTGGCAATTGAGAGGCCGTTGCCAGCGGCTCTGGTGAATAGGGGTATACATCTGGCGATATTCAATTTACCCAAGATATGAAATGATTTTTTAAGGTTTAAGCAAACGTTAAACTCACTGGCAAAGAAAGCAAACAGCCCTGACCCTTTAAAGTATGCATGCACAGGGAAAAAAACTTATCAAATGTTTATCAAATTGGTTATAAATTCAGTGTGAATATATAAAAAGTCACGCATTCGATTTTAAAAACCACTTAAAAGTATGCAACAATACACTTCATTGTAGTCCAGACGTATCCCAAAGAGAAATTTAGAAAAGCATACTTTTAAACACCTTTTAAAACCATTTTTATAACTTCTAGTGGCCTGCACCGATTAACAAGAGTTACAAATTAATTTAATATGTATTCTGTTTTTAAAAACACATTTTTCTCTCGATGGATTATGTTTTCAAAGTAGTCTTATTTTGTATTTGTTTTTCTTCATACAACTTGATTTCTAGATATATTTCCACCCCTTTTCGTAGAGTTATGTACACAACATCTCTGAAAATGTAGTCTCAAATTTCAAGCACACAAGTGCTCTTGCTCACACAATCGCCGACAAACAAATGACACAATTTTCCTTCGAGCTAGTAAAGTTGACTTTACATTTTTAATAGTCTACTTTTCGGCGCATTAGTTTTAATGCTTATGACGAGGCTGTTTTGCATGCAAAATGCACGTGCTGGTAGAGATACTCCCATCTGGCCATGTTTCTGGCCAGCTTTTCGGTCCCATTAGATCTGGCTTCCTGCCCTCGGCACTATTCGGTACCTGACTTGGTTGCCAAAACAAGATTTCTCACTCATTATGCGGGGCACAATAAATATTTGCCTATCATTTTGCTATTTGCATTTGCCAAACGAAATTGATGAACGTCCCCGGCACAAAACAGCAAATTGAATTGGCCAAGCCATTAACAAAACTGAATTTTGCTTATCGCCATTTTTGCACTGGGTTTTTACTCCCTGGCCCTCGAAACATGACAAACGGACACACTCATGCGCTACATTTGTGATAGTTATGCAGATTTTGCTGCTTTTGCCTAGTAATGAGTAGCAGATAAACATGGCGATAAATTACTGCATTTTTGGGCATTCATTATTTACCATGTGCCATAGTCATACGAAGGCAAAATCGAATCGAAAGCGCCGTAAATGGTCTATGTACATATATGCACGCACTTAAATCAGGCCCGGCCTTGCTGGCTGTCATAGGGCTGCTTTATGGCCGCATTTTCCGGCCATTTCTAGAATTACAACAAATTTTAATTAAATACAATCTGCAGCAAGCAATGCGCATATGTAAATGCAAATGGCTCGAATGCTTGCGGACGAAACAAACAAACAAAAAAAATACAAGTAAAAGGGAGAAAAACAAAAATTTAATGCATAATATAAAAAGACGTCAAAGTATTTAGCGCACAATGCAGCAGAATGCAACCAAAGGGGTAAAACAGAAAAAATTAAACGACATGGCCAGACCATTAAGCGCCACTTGCTCCTTTTTTCCCCACCCAATTTTCCTATGCATTTTCCCCAGCCTCTTTTACTCCGCAGCAGCAGCAGCAGCAATTTAATAATTCTCCCTGACAATGCACTTGCTCATTTGCCATTTGCTGTGCATTCAAATTTGTTTCTTCCACAAAATTGTAAAACAAGTGGGAAAAACGCATTTGACAACCTACAAACATCGTATCCAAAAAACTGCAGTTGGAAATCATACAAATTGCTGCATGTAGGGTATGCAAAAAAAATTAAGTTTTTGAATGCTTGTTGCTGATGCCTGCCCGCTGGCTGAAAGTTGTTGCCGGTTGCCGTGACAGATGGGTGGACATTTTGTCAGCGAGAGCGAAAAAAGTGGCAACAAAATCCAGAAAATATGTGGGATCTGGATCAAAACGATCCTGGAATACCCTTATCCTTAAGATACGATAGAGTTTTAAAAATAAATGTTGTAATTCTTGTTACTAATGGTGTGTAAAAGTATGCTGCGATAAAAGTTTATTTTCTTCTTCGTCCCGACTTCAAATATATTATTGCATACTTATATACACCCTTAAAAGCCATTTTTGAACCCTGTTTTCGGAAACCCATATATATTTTAAACTAATTTTTACATTGTATATTTATTACAATAATTCTTTGGATAAAGACAAATATTTAAAAATGTAGAGGCCTAAAAGATCCACAATTGTCAAAGTCTTTTTTAAAACACTTACCAAATTTCAGAAATTAGTTCGATTTTTGTTTCAAACGCATAACATGCTTAGATGTCATTAAATTTTGACCCCATATAAGAAATAACTATAATAAAACTAAAATGTAAAGTTACATTTTTTATTTCTGTTGTGAAAAACCATTTATGTGCTCTATTATTTATAAAGAAACCATAACTAAAAGGAGCTTATTGTAGTTCCCAGTTTTAACCTTGTCCTTGATCATTTCCAAGTTGATAATCTAGAGGGGAAGGGGAAGAGCTTTCCATTACCGGCTCTCGGTGCACAGTTACATTATTAATCTGGCTTGGCAAACTATATCATATAGTTGCCATTACTCAGACATAAGGCTCTTACGAGCGGAGACAAAAAACAAATTGTTGACGCCAGATACAAACAATTTGCAATTCAACAGCTAAAGGGATCAGCATGGGACAAGCGCATTTGCTGCCGGCAGGATGGGAATGGGATATTTTAAAATCGGGGTGTGCAGATGGAGTCAGAGGATTTGGCAATCCTACACATGTTTGTGTCTGCGAGTTCTGTTCGGTTTGGTTTGGTTTTTGGTACTGGTTGGTCTCTGGGCGTTATCAACAGCTGTCTATCTGTGCGTTCCACATCAGCTTTTTTTGATTCGAGCTGGGTCTTAACAATCCCTGCACTTAAAACACATTTGATGTTTTGCTGTTGCTGTTAAAGTTAATGAATTTGTTTGCATGGCATTTTGGCCGGTTTCCGGTTTCTGGATCTTAACCAGAATTCACTAGAAGACCGGATTACGAGACCCAGAGACACATTTCTAATTAGCCCAAGAGCTGTGATTGTTTCTCTCTGTTAATTGACCTCTCAATTCGGCTTGCCATCGACCTTGCTTTTGGGCAATTAATGCCACATGTGGCAAACACCTGGGCCCCCAGTGCCCCACAGGGGTCATTATTAATTACTTATTAATGGATATTGTTGCGTAACTGGCTCATTACGGTCAATCAGCAGGCGTCGAATTGTGTTTTCCTTTCGGCCACTCTGAGCCATTTAACATTTCATTAACAATTTAGAGTACTTAAGTGTGTGCGGGCGAGCAGCGAAATGAGGACGTGGGCGAAATGACTAAAAAGAAAACACTTAATGAAAATATTACGCGAGTGTGAGTAAATTGAAAGCCAAATGCATTTTAATGCCGCATTCTCAACTAAAATGAGGCACAAACACAAACAAGAGCGCACACTCGCACAAATACACATCCACATCCACATCCGCATCCGCCAGCCGGAAGCCGCAATGTGCAATAAAGATTGCAAGGCGCGTGAGTGTTGGTTGGCAAAAAGTGACGAGAAGGGGTTTCATGCACTAAAAAAATAAATGTTTTGAAGGATTTTTCTAACAGAAATATATATCTTTTCGCATAAAAAGATATATATATATCATATATATTTAATCTAGGATGTAGTTTTCCCTTTACTTACAAATAAGCATACAAAAAGTATTGAAAAGGGCCATAAAAATGTCCAAAATATCCTCTAAGAAAGGAAGGTCTTCTCTTGGAACGAATCCATCGAAGGTCGCCATTTGAAAAGTATTCATGCATACTTTTTGATGCCTTTGGAACGACTTTAATTTTTTTTTGCTTCAATGGTCTTTATTTATATTATAATGATTTTTCATTCCTTATCTTAGAATACTTATATTACCATCTGAATTTTTATTAAAAATCAAATAGTTTTCACCATTTTTTTCCTTGCGTGTTCTAGATGTGCCGGATGCTGAACGAAAAACTTTGAGGCAGCACGTAAAGATCGTTGCCATTGATTTATGCGCCGCGTGCCACTGCGAGCGTGAAGCGTGCAACAAGCCCGGCGCACACAGACCAGATTAAATTGGGGGCCAGAAGGGGTGGGGTGGATCCCTTTGCCAGCGGCGAGAGATGACCATGGAAGTACCGCCGTGGCCAGCTGGTAAATAAGTGTGTCAACGTGGGCCCTCGACTCCATTTTGCCGAAACAACCCACCACTCTCCACCGATTCAGACCAATAAAGTGCGCTCCAAAGTATGCTAAGATTCCGTCCGCCCGAAAAAACGTGCCGGAAATGCTCGAAACGGGCTGCTGCTCTCCAAGCTATTTTCCGCTGCGAAATTTGATTAAGTCCACGCTGGCGATGAGTTCATTGCGCGTGCAAAATGATTCGCTTAACGGTGGGAGTTTTGCATAGAGGGTGGTCAGTGGGGTGGACCAACTTTCAAAATATTAAGGAATCTAATAGTTTGCAACAATGCATTTAATTGGTTTACTAACTTGAAAATTGATTACGGGCTTGCTAAATCATCCCTAAAATGAAAGACATGCCTTACATAATCAACCAACTTATGAATACCTAATGAACACCTAAAAATTTGAAAATATAAATAGGGGTTTGGGAACACATCTGCACCATGCATCAATTCAGGGTGTTTAAAATGTAAGTTAAAATCAATTCATCTAGTTTTAAATGTACTTTTTATAGAACAGATTAACAAGTTAAAATTTGTGTGTACGTTTTTTAATTACACTAGTATATGTACACAGTATATTTGGTCAAAATAAATTTTCGAACGTTTCGTGTTGGTCCACCCCAACTGACATAAGCTCGCTTCAGGGCATGGACTGTTACATCCAGCAAAGCCACGAACATGTTAATTAACGAACGGTCCGAACTGGCTGGAACTACAACTGCCAACCCGGTCCTAAACCAATTACAATTGCTGGCCAAAATTGCGTCTGTCAATGACATCAATGTTCGATTTTTGTCACACATGACATGAGTTGCAGTTTGACGGTGGCCAAAATGTAGCAGGTGCCACAAATCGAACAACGATTGTTGAACGGGTAGAACCAGGCCGGGAGGCAAAGCCCACAAAATATAATCCGGGTCGTTGCCCAATTTTCCAAAGTTGACATGGGGCTTTAAGTGCACTGCAAATTGCTTCACTTGGCAGTGCATTTTTATTTTTTAACCTCCGACACGCTTTAATTATTCATATTCCGTACGGGTAATGAGCCCAAATAAATGATAAATTATGCAGGGGCGTTCGGAATCACAGCGCCAATGAATGCCAAGTTAGCCAAGCGGTTACAGCCAGGCCAATTTGGCCAAAATTTGCAGCTGTTGTCGCCTCCCGATGATTTGCATTAGCCATGCCCAAGGAGCTTCGATCTGCCTCTTTTTTGGTAGCCAGAAACCCATCAGAATGCAGCTTTTTATACCCGTTACTCGTAGAGTAAAAGGGTATACTAGATTCGTCGGAAAGTATGTAACAGGCAGAAGGAAGCGTTTCCGACCCCATAAAGTATATATATTCTTGATCAGGATCACTAGCCGAGTCGATCTAGCCATGTCCGTCTGTCCGTCTGTCCGTCTGTCCGTCTGTCCGTCTGTCTGTCCGTCCGGATGAACGCTGAGATCTCGGAAACTATAAGAGCTAGGCTATTGAGATTAGGCGTGCAGATTCCTGAGCTTCTTACGCAGCGCAAGTTTGTTTCAGCAGAGTGCCACGCCCACTCGAACGCCCACAAACCGCCCAAAACTGTGGCTCCTACAGTTTTCATGCTAGAATAAAAATTTTAACTGAAATGTCTTGTTCTCATCAATACCTATCGATTGACCCAAAAAAAAGTTTGCCACGCCCACTTGAACGCCCACAAACCGCCCACAAACTTCAAAAAATCGTAAATATGAACGCGGATATCTTGAAAAATATCAAAGATTGAGAAATGGGATTTCAGATTTAGATTCCTTAGGCTTAAGCGCAGCGCAATTTTGTCACGCGAATATGCCACGCCCATTAGAACGCCTACAAACCGCCCAAACCTGTGGCGCCCACAATTTTCACGCTAGATCAAAAATTTTAACTGAAATGTATTGGTCTTGTCAATACCTATCGATTAATCCAAAAAAAACTTTGCCACGCCCACTCTAACGCCCACAACGCTTAAATCTGTCTACCGCCGGTAGGTGGCGCATTTCAATCTCGCTTTGCTGCTTGCATATCTCCATTTTCCTTTGGTCCCTTTAGCTGAGTAACGGGTATCTGATAGTCGAGGTACTCGACTATAGCGTTCTTCCTTGTTTTTTTTGTGATGCGGTGCATGTTGCACGTCATGTTGGCCATGTTGCAGCTGAGCGCGCCCCCTGATTTATGACCCCGGGTGTTTATTTGCTGGCCGTGTCCGAAAAGTTGCCTCGCCGAGATTTATGTGCACCCCAAGACAAACCGCACGCAGCTTCTTGAGTTGGAGTCGGTGAATAAACTGCACTAATAAGTTGGGGAGTTTAGGCCAAGTCAAGTGGCTCAGTGGCTGAGTGGCCGAGAGGCTGCCAGAAATGCCACAAGATACAAGGCAATAGACAAAACAAATGTTGGCAAAAGTTGCCAAAGTTTACAGGGGCCCAAAAGGAGCAAGTAGCATAAATCGTTTTATTGAGCGCGTCAGGCAAAAAGTTGCAGCAGCAAGACAGCAATTTGCCAGGGCAAGCCCGAGATGGGATAAGCCGGCACAATAAAGGGTAAAAGTTTGACACCAGAATGGCCTGGAAAAGAAATTGGCAACAGACGTTCCTGGTCCAATTGGCTAGGCCAATTGTTAATGGCTAATTATTTGGAGCTAACGTTTTTCCAATGCATCTGCTGCTGCTGCTGCCGCTGCTGCGCCTATGAGAGCAAAAAACCAAAGACAAAACCAAACATTTCTTGGCACATTTCACACTGGTGGCACACAAGAAATGCACATAAATTTTACTTAGCCAAGTTCCAAAGAGTTTCGCCTGCCAAGTGGCAGCCAAAAGAAGTCAAAAGAAGTGCAAAGAGCGATAACAACAATAAGTTGCGAGCATTGCTCGAATGCACAATGCAAGTGGCGATAGTTTGCCATAGTTTAGCCATTCCGAATCCCCCGATTTACCCTTTTTCACCCCCCTTACAGGCACGCCCATGGCTTTGATGAAACGCTCAATAATTGGGTGGGAAGGGGTGCCGTTTCCCAGTGTTGGGGTGAGAAATTTGTACCTAAGATCGAAAATGGGTACCTATTTTTATGAAAAATATTTTTTAAGGCTTATTTTGATCACTTTGGCAAACATATTTCGTGGCACACGATTATACTACCGAGGTAATTTGTAGAAAAAATTTCGTTTTACAAGTTGAGCTTCCTTTTGTAATTATCGTTTTATGCATATAGAAGACAAGGAACATACACAAACTCTTTTTTAAAATTAAATTCTTATTAAAAATAGTTTGCTACACCTTTCCCACTTATATATTGTACCACACCTTGGCAAAAATATCCTTTCTCATCTCTGGTGCTATCCTTTTAGTGTCAGGCGAAATGGGAAGCCGCCAGCGAAATTTATGCGAGTTTAACAAGCAGCTAGCAACAGAAAGGTTCCGTTACACTTTCTTGCAGCAAATAGGCATAAATTTGCATTTAATGTAGTCGACAAAAACGGCAGTGGAAGGGAAAAAATGAGCAGCGCAAATGCCAAAAAAATTATTCTGCTATTTAGTATATAATTTCCTGGAATAGTCTTGGTTGGATGTGGTGTTGTGTGGTTGGTCTGGTTTTTGGATCCGAGGTCCGGTCTGCAGTCGCCAGGTGCCATTAAAGCCGCATAAATTTTTTAAACTTTTGCCAATTTGCATTGCAAATGCTTCTCACACACCCATATAAACATATATGTAGGTATCCCCAGCTAATATACACATGTGCCAGCGTTTGTATTTTCGCGTTCTGCATGTGGTTCCAAAAGCGTTTGGGTCAGTCTATTAAAATGCAAAGAGCCAGGGTTCCATAGCCCCACACCCCCTCTATATCTCTCTACTTTTCGCCGGCCGGAAGTCCATTTTGTCTTGTCGTTCACATCATAAATATGGACGTTGAAATGGCGGCTCTCTTTATGGCCAAGTCGAGTTTGTATGTATGTTGTGTTGCCGCTTTTAATGACAATTTGTTGAGGTTTGCATAAAATTTTGAACGAATTTCAATTGGCACACATTTTGGTCGACTTCGTTTTATACTTCGTTTATTCCTCTTCGAGCCCGGCATAAATTTGAATAATTTTCGCTTTTGACGCTAGTGAAGTGGTTGTTTGGAGTGTGTCTGTATTTGCGGTTTATGACAGGTCCTGTTGGCATTTTACGATGGAGTGGTCAATTGTCTGGCCTTCTCGGCTTATAGCCTCACTCAGCCATTAAAATTTCAATCAATCTAATCATTATCAATATATGCTGGCTTCCCACTC